>NC_138542.1:66675445-66764569 GCF_964234715.1 Podarcis melisellensis
ATTCAGGACCGATAAAAGAAAGCACTTCTTTAAACTATGGAATTCATTCCCACCAGGGGCTGAAGAAGGGGGTGCGGTGGGTGTGGGCTGCCCCAGGTGTCACCACTGAGGGAGGTGACAAAATGCTGGGCGGCACTCACCAGGGACCTGCAGGGCACCCGAGACATGCGTCTTTCCTGGGAGAGACGTGGTGGCTTGGGCGCATGCAGGCTGCCCAAATGGTCCACCCTCTGCCTTCCCCCCCCCCAGCTGTAGGGCAGCTGAGTGGGATGTGGCAGGCAGACTCCCAAAGCCCCACGGTGCACGCCGCCCCTGGGCGCTCTGGCCCAGGTGCCCGAGCGACTTCCTCCCCCGCTGACTCCCACAGGAGGCAGTGATGGCCACCAACTGAGGTGGCTTTTTACAAAGGACTGGACAAATTCATGAAGGGCATTTAGGCACAAAGCTAATGTTCTGGAGTGTAAAAGGTAAAGGACCCCTGACCATTAGGTCCAGTCGTGACCGACTCTGGGATTGCAGCGCTCATCTCGCTTTATTGGCCAAGGGAGCCGGCATACAGCTTCCGGGTCATGTGGCCAACATGACTAAGCCACTTCTGGTGAACCAGAGCAGCGCACGGAAATGCCATTTACCTTCCCGCCAGAGTGGTACCTATTTATCTACTTGCACTTTGACGTGCTTTCGAACTGTTAGGTTGGCAGGAGCAGGGACCGAGCAACGGGAGCTCACCCTGTCGCGGGGATTCGAACCGCCGACTTTCTGATCGGCAAGTCCTAGGCTCTGTGGTTTAACCCATAGTGCCACCCACGTCCCGTTCTGGAGTGTAGCTCCCACAAAAAAATATTGAGTCTGGAGGGGCCCATAGTCTAACTGCCACGTAAGCGTCGTGTGAGCGAATCAGGGTGAACCAGGAGCCTGAATAGTTGGTTCCATCTGGAAGATGCTTCCTATGTGCTAAAATGGCAATTCCATCACACACAAACTCTAAGCTTTTAAGTGGTGAGGACGTGGCTCCCTGCCATGCAAATTGTTGTGGCATAAAAAGCCATATCTGATGCAGCCTATCATAGAATTGTAGAATTGGAAAGGACTCTGAGGCTCATTTGGTCCAACCCTCTGCAATGCAGGAATCTCAGCTAAAGCATCCATGACAGATAGCCACCCAACCTCTGCTTAACAACCCCCAAGGAAGGAAGAGTCCATCACCTCTGTTCCACTGCCGAACAGCTCTTACTGTCAGAAAGTTATTCCTGATGTTTAGTCGGAATCTCCTTTCTTGTCGCTTGAAGCCTTTGGTTCGAGTCTTACCCTCCAGAGCAGGAGAAAACAAGCTTGCTCCATCTTCCACGTGACAGCCCTTGAGATATTTGGAGGTATTTAGGAAACGGGACATGGCTCCAGCATGTCACAAAGAAGGGTATCGACAAAAGTCTCTCTGTGGCCCATCCCAACGCCACTGGGAGATGGCGCGTCAGCAAACAGCCCGGCGCCTGTCAACGCATGGGAATATTTCCCCTCCCTTGGAGCAGAAGATCCCAGCGCCCGTAGCACTCCAGTCCTCCTGCGACTCTTACGTAAACACCCCCACATGCCTCCGACCTCAACCAAATCCACAGAGGACTGAATTACCCATTTAGCAATTTTTTAAAAAATTTAATTAAAGCGAGAAAGGCAATGGGGCCCCTTCTTTTTATTGCACTTGCTGTTGAAGCTGGTTATGAAACTCTGGGTCTGGCTCTGAGAGCCACCTGCCTCTGGCATTCCAGCAGAGGGATGGGGTTTCTGCCTAAACCCTGTCCCAAATGCTAACCACTGAAATCAAGGCACCGACATTTCATTTGGTAGCTGCGGGGCAACTGTGCAAAGGAAGGAGCGGAACGCCATATCCAGGCCAAGATGGCATTGTGCTTAGCAGTAAATTACCCGTCTCCTTTTATTTGATTTTGTACCTTTTGGGGGAATATTTTAATGATTTTAATGAAGGTTTGGTACAAGATCATAACTTATATTTTCAGGTAGTGGGGTTTTAGCATGTATTCCGAGCGCGATTTGTGGTTCTCTCCCACCCAGCGAAGTGTACCAGTAGTAAAGGAAAAGAGAGAGAGACTTAATAAATCTAAATCAATTAAGACCTGTTGAAAAGTTCTCAGTAAAGTTAGAAGCCAAAGATGCCCGAGGTAGGGCTAAGTCGTACTCTGGCTTTTAATGAAAATGCTAATGATTTCTCCTTTTCTGGAATATATTTTGGCTTGCAGTTTCAACAAGATGCACTCCTTCCGCAATCAATTCCACACACCTTTATGTCGGTGGTTTTCTGCTTACCCCTCAAGGGGGGTAAAATTAATAAATGATCATTTCTACCCAAAGGGAGTCATGACAAGAAAGGGGGAAAATCACAAACAGGAAGGAAGAGGTTCCTCTTAACACCGGCAAGGGGCCATCAAACCAACTTGCGATGAATTTCGCAGGCAACACTCTCAGACAAAATCCTCAGGTGTTTCATCTGGTGGGAAAGTAAAGAATCTCACGTTGCAAATTTGCATTTGAAATTTCCACCACCAAAAGCACTGAATGGGTGTCATTGCTCAGATTCTCGGTGCCCAGGACAGTTGTTCTTTCTGCCCAATGGGAGGGCCGGCATTGTGCCCTACTAGCTGAGAAGAAGGCTTGCTCATTGCATTCTTTTCCAGTGAATTACATGAAGGAAATAGAGTCCAGAGGAGAAGGCAGGGAGTAAACAGCTCCAGAACAGAGCATCCTGCCAGTCCTGTCGTCCCTAAAATGTAATGGCTTTCATTATAATACCTGGTACTTCCTTCTCCTCCGTCAACAAACTGCTGCTGGTGTTTTGCTCGGAACAATAACTCAATTCAACAGGACGTCGACAGATTTGCATGCATGGCTCCGCCATGCCCAGTCTCTTTGTTGTATTTGTATAGGTTTCAGCCCGTAACAACAGCCAGTCAATTTCCCCCAACCACTCCATCTGTTTAAGTAACTACCAAACGGGTTCTGAGCTAGAGTTGCCATATTTCAAAAAGTGAAAATCTTATATGATCTCTTATCTGACTCCTCATTTGGGTTTGTGGTACCCACCTTATTTTATGGTTGTAAGTCATTTTTAATTGTTTTTAATATTGTGTTTTAATGCTGTCCTGGGACCTTAGAGTAAAGCACATGTCGAAGAGGAAGAGGAAGAGGAAGAGGAAGAGGAAGAAGAAGAAGAAGAAGAAGAAGAAGAAGAAGAAGAAGAAGAATTTCTGTATTTTGTACATGGTTCAGTTTTGTTTGCGATGTATACAGTCACATTTTGTTGTTAGCTGGTTTCTTAGGAAATGTTATTGACGGCAGTTGTCTTTGTGTAGGTTCTATGTAAAGTGCAATAGCTACATCTATCAGATTAAGTGATATATATATATACCGGTATACACACACACACACACACACACTATATATATATATATATCACTAAATAACGAACTCATAGAGATTAGGGAGGAGACAAATATAAGCGACCCAGATCACGCACTCACGAAGGTAAATTTCTACCCCAGTTTGTCTGCACAGGGATTTCTTCATTATTACCATTATGTTGGCATTATCTGCTTGTAAAACCATAAGATGTAGTGATAGCCACCAACATGGATGGCTTTATAAGAGGATTAGACAAATTCATGGAGGATAAGCCTATCAGTAGCTACTAGCCATGATGGTTACATTCTCCCCACTGTTTGAGGCATTATGCCTCTGAATAAACCAGTTGCTGGGGAATCACAAGTGTTCATGCCCGGCTTGCTGGCTTCTCAGAGGCAACTGGCGACCCACTGTGAGAACAGGATACGCCTTTTGTATGTTCCAGCAGAGCTGGTCTTATTCCCCGGAGTCTGGCAAACGTGGCAAATTCAACATTGGAGTTCTTCTCTCTTCAAGACTAAATTTACCTAGAATATTAAAGGACCCAATAAGAGATCACCCACATCTTAATTTTGCTCTCCACTTTCTGGGTGCAGGTGTTTGCTTTCAGAGGCACCAAGTAGCCCCATGATTTAGGGGGCCCATGGTGCGCTTGTGTGGTAACACACACGCAACGTTGCAACATCTGGAGGAGGCCAAGCACCGAAGCAGTGACATGCTCAGCTCTGTGCTTGGCCTCCTCCGCCCAGAAGAAAAGTTTGGACTTGATATCCCGCTTTATCACTACCCGAAGGAGTCTCAAAGCAGCTAACATTCTCCTTTCCCTTCCTCCCCCACAACAAACACTCTGTGAGGTGAGTGGGGCTGAGAAGAGTGTTATTGGATGAGATTCATAAAGACCAAACAGGCTTTCTCCCAGGGAGATATATGTCAGACAATGTGAGGAACATTATAGACATTTTGGAGCTTTTAGAGACGAACATAAACAGAAAAGCAGTTTTGATCTTTGTGGATGCGGAGAAAGCCTTTGACAATATTAGTTGGAGTTTCATGAAGAAGAATCTGCAAGGGATGGGGGTAGGCCAAAAATTTGAAAATGGTATAGGTGCAATATACTCTGAGCAAAAGGCTAAATTAATTGTGAATGGTATGGTGATGGATGAGATTCCGATAGAAAAAGGGACACGACAGGGATGCCCAATATCCCCCCTATTGTTTATATCGGTCCTGGAGGTACTGTTAAATATGATTAGAAGAGACCAGCTGGTGGAAGGGGTACAGCTCGGAGCTAAACATTATAAGTTAAGAGCATTTGCAGATGACTTAGTTTTGACTTTGCAAAAACCAGAAGCCAGTACAAAAAGGGTATTGGAACTTATTGAAAAATTTGGTCAAGTGGCAGGTTTTAAATTAAACAAACAGAAGACAAAGGTGTTGGGAAAAAATTTAACAATGGAGGAAAAAGATAGTTTTCAAAGGGAAACGGGTTTAGAAATAACAAAAAAAGTGAAATATCTGGGGGTGAATTTAACATCTAAGAATATGAATCTGTTTAAGGACAATTATGAGAAATGTTGGTTGGAAGTGAAGAAAGATCTTGACATTTGGGCTAGACTAAGACTCTCCTTGTTAGGCCGAATTGCTGTTATTAAGATGAACGTACTGCCGAGATTGTTGTTTTTGTTCCAGACATTACAAATTTTGGACAAGATGGACTGTTTCAAGAAGTGGCAGAAAGATCTATCTAAATTTGTCTGGCAGGGCAAAAAACCCAGAATAAAATTTAAGATTTTAACTGATTCAAAGGATAGAGGGGGCTTTGCCCTGCCGGACTTAAGACTTTACTATGAGGCAGCAGCATTCTGCTGGCTGAAACAATGGCTACTTCTTGAGAATACAGATGTCTTGGATTTGGAGGGATATGATAATAACTTCGGCTGGCATGCATATTTGTGGTATGACAAGGTAAAGGTTCATAGAGGCTTTAAAAACCACATTGTCAGAAAAGCACTATATAACGTGTGGATTCGCTATAAGGATTTGTTGGAAAATAAAACCCCCAGGTGGTTGTCACCCATGGAAGCCAAGGCGGTAAAAAAACTTAATATGGAATCAGATTGGCCAAAATATTATGAAATTATAGAATACGATGGTGAAAAGCCTAAATTACAGAGCTTTGAGAAATTAAAATCTAAAGTTCGAGACTGGTTACATTATCATCAGATTAATGAGACATTTAAGCAAGACAGGAGACTAGGATTTCAGAAGGAGAGGTCAAAGTTAGAAACAGAGCTATTGGAATCCAATACTAAGAATTTGTCTAAAATGTATAATTTGTTGCTGAAATGGAACACTCAAGATGAAACAGTAAAGTCAGCAATGATTAAGTGGGCACAGGATATCGGACATGATATAATGTTTGCAGACTGGGAACAGTTATGGACCACAGGCATCAAATTTACGGCATGTAGTGCCTTAAAAGAGAACATAATGAAAATGATCTATAGGTGGTACATGACCCCAGTCAAGCTAGCAAAGATATATCATCTGCCCAATAACAAGTGCTGGAAGTGTAATGAATGTGAAGGAACTTTTTATCATCTTTGGTGGACCTGTCCAAGAATTAAGGCCTACTGGGAAATGATCTATAATGAAATTAAGAAGGTCCTAAAGTGGACATTTGTAAAGAAGCCGGAGGCCTTTCTCCTGGGCATGGTCGATCAAACGATTCCAAAGAAAGATAGAACTTTTTTCATGTATGCAACCACGGCAGCAAGAATTCTTCTAGCAAAGTATTGGAAGACTCAAGAGTTACCTACTCTGGAAGAATGGCAGATCAAAGTGATTGAATATATGGGACTAGCAGAAATGACTGGCAGAATCCGCGACCAGAGGAGAGAGACGGTGGAAGAGGACTGGAAAAAAATTTAAAGTGTATCTTAAGAATTTTTGTAAAATTTTGGAATGAGAAGATGGCAAGGGCCATGAAATTAGAGAATTTATAGCTGTTAAAATCTAAACTTAAGAGAACTTAAAGAAAGTTGTGTTTTTTAAAATTGAAAGAAGGATTGCTTAAAGCTAATTTAAAAAACAAGGGTGCAGTGATGGGAAGGTTTGGGGAAGTCATCTATGTTTGTTTTGTATGTTTTTCTTTTTCTTTTTCTATTTTGTTGTCTATTCTGTTTTTTATACTGTCTAAAATGAATAAAAATTTTCTTAAAAAAAAAAACAGAGAAGAGTGACTGGCCACCCAGTCACCCACAGAGGTCACCCAGCAGCTGCATGTGGAGGAGCGGGGAAGCAAACCCGGTTCACCAGATTACAAGTCTACCGCTCTTAACCACTACACCACACTAGCCCAGCCCCCTTCCAACAAATATTGCGGGGGCAGAAGACACCTCAGCCCCTTAAAGTAGGCATGCTGGCGTGCGTTAAAGTTCCTGTCTGAGCACTTTTTCCCTCTCAGAGTTTTTCCCGCTCTTTAATGCTCAGTCAGAACAAACAGCAATATGTGCTTTCCATTTAGAAACACAGCAACAAAGGAAGTCCGGATGAACCCTATACAGTGGTACCTCGGGTTAAGAACTTAATTCATTCTGGAGGTCCGTTCTTAACCTGAAACTGTTCTTAACCTGAGGTAACACTTTAGCTAATGGGGCCTCCCATTGCCGCTGTGCCACAGGAGCACGAATTCTGTTCTCATCCTGAAGCAAAGTTCTTAACCCAAGGTAATATTTCTGGGTTTGCAGAGTCTGTAACCTGAAGCTTCTGTAACCCGAAGTACCACTGTATGTGTTTATCTGGCATTCCAGGGGACAGCATTACCCAGATGTGACTTTATTCCAGAGCAGTGATCCCTGGAAGATCACAGTGTCATTTCTGCAATATTTGATCTGCTTGCAAATAAAGCAGAGCAGAGGTGGAAGCAGAGAGACTGAAGACTTCCTCCCCAGAGAAAGTGCCCCGCTTGGGTCCCCAAGAGTGAAAAGGGACAAGAACGAAGATGCCATGGACAGCTAGGGTATCCAACGTGGTCCAACCAGATGTTGTTGGACTACAAAACCCATCATCCATCACCCTTGGCCAGAATGACTAAAGCTAACAGGATTTGGAGTCCTGCAACATATGGAGGGCGCAAACATCTGGCTTACAGTACAGAACCAGACCAAGACATTTTGTTGCTTGAGGCAAAGAACAAGATGGTACCCTCTGCTCCCATGACACGGATAACAGCCAGATCGACTAGCCGCTGAATCATCAACACCACAAATTGTATTTCTATTTAAATTACATTAACAATTTCTAAATTTGCATCTATGTGTATACATAAGCGTATGCCAAACTAATGTGAATCTGTGACCTCCTTTTTCGGTCATGCGTTACCTCTTTTTTAAAGACGCATTGAGTGAGCAACGTAGCCAGAAGTCACAGAGAGAAGAAAACAGCTTTCTGTTCCTCCTTTCTTCAGAGGTTAGTAGTGCTTCCTGGCATCACAGCCCTTAGATGCTGACAAGTCCCACATCACCTCTGAACATTCAAGTCCAGCTGGTCCAGTCCGAGAAGGTGTGATGCAACATCTCAGGGCCCCACGGTTGCACAATTCATTGCTTCTTTTACATTTCCAACTTCAACAGGGATCAAAAACTGCTATGGGGTTCCTGCATTTCAGGGGGTTGGACTAGATGACCCTCGGGACCCCTTCCATCTCTACAGTTCTTTGATTCTATGGACACTGCTGATGGGATCATGTCCTCCACTGCACTGGCAGGCAACAAGCTAGCTAGGAGGGTTCAAATGGGTCTGTGGCACACACAGTGCTGCCCTCCAGCATCTCCCTGCTGCTCGGTGACCCACAGCAAAACTTAAGGATTTCCTTTTTTATTTTATTTTATTTTGACAAAGTAAGAATCATAAATAGATATGAAAAAGAAAATGTGCACCCCACCACCAAGACCATTCCATTGTAACTATCCAACCTCACAAAATTTCAACACCTCTTGTGATGGTTTGACCTCTTTCTGTTTTAACAGTACAAATTCTACAAACACCCTCCCTATCTCCTCAGAATTATTTCTCCTGCATATTCCCCATCTTACCTTAATGGCAAATGTTAATTTATCATTAATAGCTATATCACACACCTCTTTATACCATTCTTCCATTTTATATTCTACTTGCCCCTTCTCTTCCCAGCTATCATGATTCGTGCAGCTGTCAATAAATTTGTGAGCAAGTCCTTCATAGCCTGTGAACCTTCCACCCCATCATAAATTGATAATAATGCTACCTCTAGACTTTTGGTCAGCTTTAAACAGTGATTTCTGTTATCTCCTTAAATACCCTTTGCCAAAAAAAAAAAAGAACATATTTACACTTCCACCACATGTGAACATAGTTTCCTGTTTCCTGGCATCCCCTCCAACATAACAGCGAATATTCCTTGTTTATTTGATTTAATCTGACTGGTGTTAAAACCGTCTCCAAAATAATTTATACTAATTTTCTTTTATTCTCATAGACAACGTATGTTTCTCTCTTATTTCTCCCCAGCTTTGACTATCTATCTGCCCTGTTGTCTCCTTTTCCCACACCTCTTTTAACTGATCTTCTTGATCCTCCATTTCTACTAATATTTTATGTGGTTTCCCCTTTTATAACTCTATTTTCTTCTCTATCTCCCCTTTTTATAATCGATTTTTTTCAAATTTTGTGTATTCTTTGCAGTTCTTGTTTTCCCTTAACCACTTGTTTGTCCATTGCTCCAAGAAGGATTCCCTTTCTAATCAAAGGTTAGAGAACCACCAGGTTCATGAAATGGTAGGCATTCGCTCTGAATTTGAAAGTCAAATTCTCACATGTTTTGGTCCATGCTACAAAAATACCACCTCAGTCTATTTCGGGGGTTTTGTGTCCAGCAGAAACCAAAGTCCCAGGAAACCCTCAGAGCTCGGAGTAATTTCTAGAACGTCCTAATACAGCGCGGGATCCCCAAATATCTGCTTTGGAAGTAGATTCTTCCAAGAAAATGTGAGTTGCACCTTCTTCTTTGCATTTTACATTTACAGCTATCTCAAATGAGCCTTAAGTCGGCTCTTAATAACATAGTTATTATGAGCATACTATTTTATTTTCTGCAATCTGTGCATGTGTCTGGGGACTTGCAAGGTGTTAATCCTTAAACTGTTGACTCACAATGTGTTCATCTGTCAGTCTGTCGGTCTTTAATAAAGTCAAGTTCCCATTTGCTTCAAAGGGAAGCTTATAATGAGGACTATAGGTGTTATGTACTGAGTTGAATAGGATCCAAACTGCAGCAGTCTGATTGGTCCTAGAACAATAGGATCCAAATTGCAGCAGTCTGATTGGTCCTAGAACAATAGGATTCAGAATGCAGCAGTATGATTGGTTGGCAGGAACCACCCAATCATGCTCCAGATATAAGTGAATCCACAACCTGATTGGCTTACAGTAGAATTCTGAAATTAGCCAATCATGTGCAGCCCATTGTGTAAATAATGTATATAAAGCAGATACTTTGAGGGGACTTTCATTCATTCCTCCTCACCACTATGAGCAGAATAAAAAGCATGAAATCACTTTGCGACTCTGAGTATATTTCAATAGGCCTACTAATTCTCTCATCCTGACTCTTACCAACCCACACACACACACACACACAGAGCCTCATAGGTTGGGCTCTGCTGGGGGTGGGGAGCCTTTGATCCGTGAGCCTAATTGGGCCCACCAGCCCTTCTCATTTGGCCCATTCAGGTGACTTTGGCCAAGCCCTTCCCACTTGCTCTGTCTCAGGTGTGAAGCCAGTAAAGATCTGGCTGGGCCTAAAAGGGGTTTGCAGGTACCTTTAAACTGATCCAGACTAGCTCCTGGCAGCAAAGCCTTGAAGCCACTACTTAGATTTCCCACATTTCCCCTGAAGGTCCAGACAACCTCTGGATAACTGCCATCGCCACATGCCATCCAGTCAACTCCAAAGCTTTCATCTCCTTAGAAAACAAAAGGGCATTTGCATACCCCGCAAGTGTCCTGGAAAAACTGGGAAATCCTGTTGGATTTTTCCCGCGAGAGCACAGCAGCCATTTTAGGCACTGTGATCTCACTCCCCAGAAGCACTTTGGGGGGCTGTGATCTCATGCAGTGCCCCAAAACATGTGTTTTTTTACGTCGTACAAGAACATGGCCCTGAAAAAAGCACGTCTTTATTAAAAAAAGAAACCAGAAGCATTTTTACTGGGTATGGTTGGGAGTGATATAAATAGAAAAGAATGTAAGCTCTTTTTATATGCAATAACAGCAGCAAGAATATTATTGGCCCAAAAATGGAAGCAAGAAGAATTACCGACGATTGAAGAATGGAGGGTGAAGTTAATGGACTATGCAGAACTAGATAAACTAACAGGAAGGATTCGAAACCGGCGGGACCAGAAATTCGCAGAAGACTGGAGTAAATTTACGGACTATTTGAAAAGTATTTGTGAAGACCAGATGACGTTTGTAGGCTTACAAGAAGTTCTGTGAGGAGTATTATTGGAAGTATTGCAAAAATAGATAAAGGAAAGGATAATTTGTTAAGAGACTTAAAGGCAATATAAAGTTAAGAAATGTATAAGAAGTGGATAAAACGGTGGATTTTATCAGAGGTGCTGATGGAAGTCTAAAAAGATTGTGTAAGTGATAAGTTTTGTGGTACATTTTATAATTTATATGTTAAAATCAATAAAAATTATTATAAAGAAAAAAGCACGTCTTTCAGCTCTGTGATCTTGCGCCTGTCACATGACTCATGGAAGACAAGCATCCCAATTTTGGGACTCGACATTTTGGAAGGTATGGCGTTGGAAATACAGCAGCAATATTGGGACCTGAATCTAAGTGCTGCAACACGTATTGACAGCTTTTGGGCAGCTTCACTGGCTTCTAGCTCTTTGTTTGTGGGCACAATTCAAAGTCTAGAAGTATTATTTGAAACTCAAGAACCCAAAGAACTGCCCATCCTTCTATAAACCTGCCCATTCTCTGACATCAAAAGCACAGGCCCAGTGCCAAATGTCTCCACCATCAGAAGCCGGGCAGGTTTCAACGCAGATAGGACCTTTTCACTGAGGGCGCCATGACTCGGAAGCTGCAGATCTGAAGCCACCCTTCATATCAAGATTTATTTATTTCATTTCATTTACCCAGAAGCCTCTGAGTGCATTATCTGCTTTCTCTTTTACAGTGGTACCTCGGGTTACAGACGCTTCAGGTTACAGACTCCGCTAACCCAGAAATAGGATCTCGGGTTAAGATAAGAACTTTGCTTCAGGATGAGAACAGAAATCATGCAGCGGCAGCACGGCGGTGGCGGGAGTCCCCATTAGCTAAAGTGGTACCTCAGGTTAAGAACAGTTTCAGGTTAAGAATGTACCTCCAGATCAAAGTTCTTAACCAGAGGTACCACTATACATCTGTTCTGTATTTTATTATAGCACCTTATCCTGCTGCTTTATGGATTGTTCTTTTGTAGGTCTATCGGAAAATGATCACTTGTATTACATACCCTGCAAGTCTCCCAGAAAAAAGGGACATCCCGTTTTCTCACGCGAGAGCATGGCAGACATTGTGGGTACCGTTCTCTTGCACAATTTCACGCTGAGATCTTACCCCTGAGAAAAGCACATCTTTGGGGCTTTGTGATCTCATGTGGGACCATAGGCGGGAAGATACATATCCTGGTTTGGGGACTCAGTATGTTGGAGGGTAAGATATTACAGTGGTACCTCTGGTTGTGAACGGGATCCGTTCTGGAGGCCCGTTCGCAACATGAAAAGAGTGCAACGCACAGGTTGCGATTCGCCACTTCTGTGCATGCACACACACATCATTTTGTGTGTCTGTGCATGTGTGAGCACCAAAACCTGGAAGCAACCCTTTCCGGTACTTCCGGGTCATCGTGGAACGTAACATGAAAGAACGTAACATGAAGCAGACGTAACATGAGGAATGACTGTAATGTGTTATATTTGAAGCTGCCCAAGGAAACTGTGGTATGTTTCAGAGTGCCGTGGCTCATCAAGGCAGCCTACACACACACACACACACACACACACACACACACACACAAAGGCCACAGCTCCAGCCCCAAAGAGCATTGAAAAATGCAGAGGACTCTGGTTCATTAGAGCAACTGGCCCCAAAACATCACTCCTGAGTCTTTCAAGCCCCCGTGCCTTCTAATTTACAACCAGTTCAGAGGGTGGCCTGGGTTGTGTACTTCCTCCTCCTTGTAGAACTCAAGAGGGAGGTGGATAGGGACAAAAATGAATTTTTCTGTCTCTGCCCATCATTGGGTTCTGGCTCCACCTGTCATTATCTCTAGCGCCACCTACTGTTGGCCTCCCTGTTCTCTGTCCTACCAATTCCATTGGGCACCCAACACCACTGGAAAAGTGCATGGTGGGCAAAGAATGATATGGTGGTTAACATTTTTGGGTTTTGGCTGGAGAGACCTGGGTTTTCATCCCCATTCAGCCATGAAGTTCATTGGGCATCCTGTGTTCCTAATGTAGGTCAGATATACCCTTCCCATCTCTGGTCAGCGGTGTCACATGGGTGGGACTTTTGGGCACAGGTCTAAGACACCGCTCAGCAGAACAAGTAGAAAGGCCCCCAAATGCATGTGGGCTTGCTTATCATTGAAGTAAATCACCGTATATTTCGCTCTATAAGACACACCAGACCACAAGACGCACCTAGTTTTTGGAGGAAAACAAGAAAAAAAAGTATTCTGAATCTCAGGAGCCAGAACAGCAAGAGGGATCACTGCACAGTGAAAGCAGCAATCCCTCTTGCTCTTCTGGCTTCTGGGATAGCTGCACAGCCTGCATTCGCTCCATAAGACGCACACACATTTCCCCTTACTTTTTAGGAGGGAAAAAGTGAGTCTTATAGAGCAAAAAATACGGTATGTAATTTCACAATCTTTGGGGGGGAGCGGGCGGATAAGCCCATTAAGTGCTGAGTGTAAATCAACCTAACTGCACCTTTGTCTCTGGGAGTATTTAATTTCCTCTCTACCTCTGTGCATGTTTATGCCACTCACTATGCAGCCCAGAGGGTTTGGGATCTGGAGGTGTGAAAAAAATCTAAATAAATAAAAATATTTGCCATGCAATGGGGAGCAAGCCAAATTAGCGGGCAGGCTTCCAATATGAGTAACAGCCAAAAAGCCGGTCTTTGGGCAAGAATTCCCAGCATTCCTCCCTCCCCCTCTTCCTTCCCAAGAACCTTGATTCCCCTTAGACATTTTCTCATGCTCTTTCCTTAGCACAAAGCTCCTGCTGCTATTATTTCCTGGCCACCCCTTGCTGGAATCATCTAATTGAGGCTCCTTGGGGCAGGGGCCCTGACATTTAATTCGCCCACAACAGCCCCGACACGCCCTGCAGAGCTGGGTTAATAATGAATAATAGTCCTGCCCGTGAGCAACTCTGACCGACCGTGGGAGAAGTCCTTTGCAGACATCAAGCATGTGAACCTGGAGAACATTCCAGCATGGAGCAAGGAGGAGGCCTCAGAAGAGTGTTTTATCTTCAGAAAGGTGGAAGGATTGCATATCTCCTGGGGAGAAAGAGAGAGAGACCTGTTTACTCCAGGAAGCACTCAAGTTAATTTGAATCTTCTTGTCTGGCTAATACCATCTCACATGTTAGACCTGGGTTACATCTTCAGAGAGAAGAAAAAGAAGAAGAGTTTGGATTTGATATCCCGCTTTATCACTACCCGAAGGAGTCTCAAAGCGACTAACATTCTCCTTTCCCTTCCTCCCCCACAACAAACACTCTGTGAGGTGAGTGGGGCTGAGAGACTTCAGAGAAGTGTGACTGGCCCAAGGTCACCCAGCAGCTGCATGTGGAGGAGCAGGGAAGCGAACCCGGTTCACCAGATTACGAGTCCACCACTCTTAAACACTACACCACACTGGCTCTTAAGTTAAAGAGAGATCCTATAACTTTCCTCAGATATAGAGCCTAAGAGGCAGAATCGGGCCATTTGTTCATCCAGCCAGGCGTTTGTGAGTGTGCCTTTATGACTATTATTCAAAATGCAGTAAAATGGCTACCTACAAATTCATACATCAAAAGGCAAATCATAGTGTAACAATAGCAGTTCCATAGCAGCTCAAAAAACCAGCCACAATGTGTTGATTAAAACCTGATAAATTAAATAGCTGTTGTTGTTTTTAACCACCTGCCTATATTCTATGAATCAGGTGCCAGGAAAATGTCATTTTACATGGTCAAAACATTGGCACTCCATATAGGTTCTCCACAAACAGGTTTGTGAGGCTGGTGGCAGAGCTTTACTTTCATCTTCCCTTACATATAAAAAGAAGGGAGACCTGGTTTCCTCAAAGGTGTTTTCCTTTATAACCCCATTTGCAACTCTTTTAAGCCCAGGTTGTCGTTCTGAACTAGCTATATCCCAAATATTATTGAACCACATCTCAAGAGGTAGCTGAGCCTGGGATTTACAGTGATATGTGATCGCTAGACATGCGGCTACCGATATTAAAAAAAAAAAATCTTTCTGCTGGTAGTAGGGTCAGACTCTGGGTTTAGTGAAAGCAGGGCTAAGGCTATGTTTCACAAGAGAGGTTGTTCAACAATTCTGGAGATAATACTGAAGACCCTGGTCCAAAATATATATACAATTTTGCATATTTGTGAGTGTATTCTGAAACAACTTCTTGGTTCAATAATGGTGCATTTGGGTTTTTTTTCCTGGTTTGGTCTGTGCAACGATGTTTCCCCCGTGCTAACTGCCAAGTTATTTCTGTCCAGAGGGGTTATAGCACAACAAAAGTGGAACAAACATAAATTAGAACATTAAAAGTTATGAGCTTTCAGCAGGGAGTTTCAGGATCTGCAGTGATTGAAAAGGAAACACTGTGGCCACCTCAAAACACCAGCAGGCACAAACAGTACATACCCTCCAACATTTCTCCCATGAAAATAGGGACATCCTATTCCACAAAAATTATAATAATTTTCTTATTTTTATCCCGTCCCTCTGACTGGGTTTCCCCAGCCACTCTGGGTGGCTTCCAGCAAATTAAAACATCAAGCACAGTAAGATATCAAACATTAAAATCTTCCCTATACAGGGCTGCTTTCAGATGTCTTCTAAAAGTCAGATAGTGGTTTATCTCCTTGACATCTGATAGGAGAACATTCCACAGGATGGGCGCCACTACCGAGAAGGCCTTCTGCCTGGTTCCCTGTAGACTCACTTCTCACAATGAGGGAACTGCCAGAAGGTTCTCAGAGCTGGACCTCAGTGTCTAAGCTAAACAATTGAAAGATAAAATAGTATTATTAATACTACCCCCTAATTATATTCACCCAAGAAGAGGTACGCTGGTAAGACAAAACTCTCAAAAGGGGCTATATGATTATTGTAAAGGAAGAAACACTGATCTAGAAAAATCGATCTACAGAAAGATAGCGACGGATAGATATTCGGCATGCTCGTGTGGCAAGTTGCTCTAGGTATGTACAAAAAGATTTCTATCGCGACACCATCTGATAAAAGCAAAACACACCTTGGCTGTTGCCTAGCAATGATGAGGAAAAGCAGCCTAAAGAAGCCTAAGAGGAAATCAGGAAAAAATGGATTTTGTCTCTGTGTTCAATATGAACCGGATGCCTTCTCAAAACAAAAAAAAATTCCTTCCAGTAGCACCTTAAAGACCAACTAAGTTAGTTCTTGGTATGAGCTTTCGTGTGCATGCACACTTCTTCAGATACACTGTTTACAGATACACTGAAGTGTGCATGCACACGAAGAACTAACTTAGTTGGTCTTTAAGGTGCTACTGGAAGGAATTTTTTTTGTTTTGACTATGGCAGACCAACACGGCTACCTATCTGTAACCGGATGCCTTGTGTACAATATGTGTCCCCCTCTCTGTCCAGGATGGTTCTGAACAAAACTGAGATGCAAAAAAAGCTCAATCCTGCCTCCAGGTTTTCCACAGGCATCTGGTTGGCCACTGCAAGAACAGGATACTGGATGACCCATTGGCCTGATCCAACAGACTCTTATGTTCTTATGTAAGCTGTGGGTGAGCTAGCTAGGCAGGTATAACCGCCCTTTTTTCACACAGTTATTCCAGGAGAAGAGAATCATTAGCACATGTTCCTTTTACGATCTTGTCCTCTCTCTCTCCCCCACCCTTCCTTGTTTGCCTGTCACGTGAAGGCATTTGTCATTAAACTTGAGGCCCAATCTGCCACCACAGTTCAGAAAGGTGGAGACACTGCTCTGTAGTGTGGCTGGCAGATCAGCATGCGTATTTATTAAAATACATCTTGAGTTTCATTTCTTCCAGAAGGTAATAAATCCTCTACATTTCCTGGTTAGGGTAAAGGAAGAGTCCAGCTGGGTTGGCTCAAAACTCTTAAAAACCATTGTAAACAGCTAAAATCATTAGTGGGATTGGAATAACACTTGTAGTTTAATGGTGGATTTTGTGGAGATGCAAAAGATTCGGATTATTATAAAAGATGCAGGAGGAATGGACCAAAAATAGGACCCACAAAGTGGAGGGGTGAAGTCTAGGAGATTCTGTGGAATCTTGTTTCTATATTGTATGTTGATATGTTATTGTTGGGAAAGATGGAGGGCACAAGGAGAAGGGGGCGACAGAGGACAAGATGGTTGGACAGTGTTCTCGAAGCTACCAGCATGAATTTGACCAAACTGTGGGAGGAGGTTGAAGACAGGAGTGCCTGGCGTGCTCTGGTACATGGGGTCATGAAGAGTCGGACACGACTAAATGACTAAACAACAACAACATGTTATTGTAAAATTTTAATTTGAAAAACCCAAATATATAAATTTACCAAAAACCAAAAAAAGCCCAGCTAGTCCTGTCTTCAGTTCCCACCGTGGCCAGCCAGGGATGAGGGGGAAATTCAGTTTGCATTTAAAGCCAAATTTATCAGACCCACACTCTCCAAAACAATGTGAGAGCCAATATGCAGCCACCCTTCGAAATTCACACTTATGTGAAATTTCGCTGTGCAATACCGCTCTCCAACCAATCTTCGCCAAAAATGCAGAAAGAAGAAGAAAAAGAGTTTGGATTTGATATCCCGCTTTATCACTACCCGAAGGAGTCTCGAAGCGGCTAACATTCTCCTTTCCCTTCCTCCCCCACAACAAACACTCTGTGAGGTGAGTGGGGCTGAGAGACTTCAGAGAAGTGTGACTAGCCCAAGGTCACCCAGCAGCTGCATGTGGAGGAGCGGGGAATCAAACCCAGTTCACCAGATTATGAGTCTACTGCTCTTAACCACTACACCCCACTGGTGTAGTGTGCATAAGCAAGAATATATGTCATGGAATGGTTGTATGGAGAGGAATGTTGGGAGGAACCAGCTGGGGAACCCCCAAGGGAAGAAGGCTCAGAACCCGGGGAGTGGTGGTGGGACGGTGATGAGTGGTCATGGGGATTAGAAGGGGGAAAGGAGTTGACAGAAGCTGAAGGGGTAACAGGGCTTAGTGAGCTGGGAGAGACTGTGGCAGAGAGAAGTCAAGAATCAGAAGAGAAGGTGAAGCAGGAGAATGGGATGAGAGAGGCCAAGAGGCAGAGATTGTTAGGATTCTTGCTCCGTGTTTGCAGTCATGGGATTGTTGCCTATCACATGACGGTGTATGTTTTCATTCCACAGTGTGGGAAGTGACAGAGACAGTATGTTTCGTACTACTGTGTTCCAGAATGTCCTTTGTTTCTTTCTCTTTGCTATCTGATGAGAAAGAGGGAAGGAGCTAAGTCAGAATGCTCTGAGTGTATTATATGTAAATAAAAGTAGATTAGCCAAAATGTTGTGCTACTGAGTTCTGTTACGCAAACTGCAAAGACTCTGCAGGATTGTAAGTGTGATGATGCCTCTTGGTATCAGCCGCTGTGGTGTTCGATCGACCAGGAGGGAGAGAACATGCCAGGCGGGCATGTGTCTCTACCAGGGTCCTACATGTGAGTAGTGTTATGTTGTGGGTGAACATATCAGACGACACAGCGATTCTTCCAAAGCAGCTCTTTATTTGTAAGCTGGAACAGAACTGAACTGAAGAGCTCAGTCAGCCTGCTTATATAGAGCTCCAGAACAACGTAACTGTTGCAACTTTCTAAAACTATCCAATCACTGAACGTCACTTTCGATCCTTCATTTGCATAACTATCTACAGTATCCACCTGCTGGCCCAGGGCGAGACCTTCAGTACATAACAAGTAGGACAATCCTAACAGAGATGAGTCAAGCTGATGAAGAGCCGTAGGTGTCTCCCCCTCCTGCTGCAACAAACTCCCTAACCCCCTCATCTCCCCAAAACAGAAGAGGCATGAAAGGGGCAGAGGAGAGGTTGGCTGCATGCAGGCGCAGTCTCTGTTTGCTTGGAAGTAGCCCTGGAGAAGAGGAGGCATAGGCAGCTGTGAGGATGCAGTGACCTTTAGTCCCGGCAACCAATTTCATGGAATACGACCCACTGGGAATGAGCTGTTGTGCTCCTTAGGCCTGACACTCAGCCAAGTCTGTGGAGATCATGTTTTTGCTAATAAAAAGTTAATTCCAACTTTGGACTGCGTGATTACTGACCGACACACTCTGTGACAATACATTTCTGAAAATAACACATGAAAATACATTATATCGGGGGGAATTACTTGCAAAAAAAATGTGTACATTAGTCAAAACACCATATTAAAATGTGTTTATTAGAGGGGAAATTGCACTAAAATGCTGAATAACTCTCATGGGAATTTGTTTTTTTTTTAATCACAAATTAAAAAACTAAATTTATTGGGGGGGGGGGGAGAAAAACTGAGATAAACCAAAATTGACAGCAAACATAGAAAAGGAGAGGAAGAGGAATATAACAAGGGAGAGGAAGAAGAGGGAGATGAGAAAGTAAACTCTGAGAGTAAAAAAACAACACACAGTTCATATCCAAAGAGCTCAAAGAATCTGGGTCTCATCTGCACTATGCATTTAAACCAGCATTCCCTCAAAGACTCCTGGGAATCCTGGGAACTGTAGTTTGTTAAGAGGGTGCTGAGGCTCATTAAAAGGTAAAGGGTAAAGGGACCCTTGACCATTAGGTCCAGTCGTGACCGACTCTGGGGTTGCGGCGCTCATCTCACTTTATTGGCTGAGGGAGCTGGCATACAGCTTCCGGGTCATGTGGCCAGCATGACTAAGCCGCTTCTGGCGAACCAGAGCAGCACACGGAAACGCTGTTTACCTTCCCGCCAGAGCGGTACCTATTTATTTACTTGCACTGGCATGCTTTCGAACTGCTAGGTTGGCAGGAGCAGGGACTGAGCAACAGGAGCTCACTCCGTCGCGGGGATTCGAACCGCCGACCTTCTGATCAGCAAGTCCTAGACTCTGTGGTTTAACCCACAACGCCACCCTGCTACAAGACACCTATTCCCCTTAGAGGGCTACGGTTCCCAGAGTGGTTTAAACAACCCCTTTCCCTGGGGAACTCAGTGTCGAGAACACGGGGCTGTATGAGCAAATATTCTGACCTTCTGCAAAGCTGCTTCCTCCGTTCTTAATGGTGGCTCCTGTATTTTAAAAAACTGAAGGGCTAGAGTACCAACAAAGACAAGGCACCTGATCGCACACAGAGAGAGTGCATAATAGATATCTTTCAAGTGGGTGGCATCTGGAGTTTTGCTGGGTGTGATACAGATTGGCCCTTTCAGCTGCGAGGCAACTCATCAGAGCCGCAATTTCATGTACTTAGCCAAATCAAGCCCAGGTATAACCTCTAGACATTTACCTGGTGCTAATTACACCTTCTCTGGGCAACCTGCTCTTCCCTCCAGCCCCTAATTGTTTTGTTACACACACAAATCCTCCTGCAAGCCTACACAAGTGCCTATCGTTTTTCATTATAATTTAGGGGGGGAAATCCGTACTCCCGAGTTTCTCGCTAGAAAAAAGAAGAAGTAAAGAGAGAGAGAAAGAGAGAGAGAAGGGTGGGTTGCGGAGAAAGGTGAGAGGCTTTGCCAGTGGGATAATCTTTTGCCTACAAATCAGGCCTCTGTTTTCTGGAATTAGACCTCCCACCTTTCAAATGGTTGAGGCGAATTAACTCACACCCACCCAAGGCCATATATTTCTCCCTTTTGTCTGCGGGGAATTTCCTCTCCAGTGATAGATGGGAGAGGTCACGAGCCAACTGGAATTTCACCTGCCAGCTTGGAAGGGGCAACATAGAAATAATGAATAATGAATTGAGTCCTGCTCCTACAGATTTGCAAACAGGAATTGGAACGCTGGTTGTCAACCCAACAGCCGTAGGAACTGTTAGCGAAGTCAAAATATTCGTCACAACATTGTGGAGCTTTGTTCGCATGAACAGAAGTTGCCAACGAGAGTAGAAGATAGCCAGATATTCTGAGTAGACCCATTGATTTACAATCCTTCGCAAAAAAACTCAAGATGCATTCTGATTCAATTATTTTTTTAACTGTAACAATCTCAGTTACAGCTACAATTGTATTTGAGATGCTATAAAATAAATAAAAGACAAACATATTGAATTTAACAAATTGGCGCTTAATATTTTTGCTTGAAATACTCCGGGACAAAAAGTGTCATTTTACAAGGTATGTATCCATTGGCATCTACAGTGGTACCTTAGGTTACAGACGCTTCAGGTTACAGACTCTGCTAACCCAGAAATTGTACCTCAGGTTGATAACTTTGCTTCAGGATGAGAACAGAAATCGTGCGGTGGCAGCAGGAGGCCCCATTAGCTAAAGTGGTACCTCAGGTTAAGAACAGTTTCAGGTTAAGAATGGACCTCCGGAACGAATTAAGTTCTTAACCCGAGGTACCACTGTACTCTTAAAAGAAATATTTCACACCCAACATCCCTCCACGCACACAAAAAGCACAATTCAAAACTGTTTAACTTTTTAATACTTTAGGGTGTCTTTTCATTATGCATTCACGATCATCTGTGCTTGTGATGATATTGGGGTGGTTATACATGATCCCACTTTCAATACTGCTTTTACTTCACTGCTCCCACATAAAGACGTCGACTCAAGACATTCCCCAGAGTGGCTGGGGAAACTCAGCCAGATGGGCCGGGTATAAATAATAAATAATTATTAAATTATTATTATGCCCTCACATGGCACATAGTTAAACGATGGAACAGACATCCAACGAAGCCAAACATTGGAAGATTCAGGACAGATTTAAAACAGCATATCTTCATACCACTCATAGTTATATTATGGGACTTGCTCCCTCGGGAGACCATGATGGCTGCCATCTTGGATGTCCATTGCTTGAAACCACAGGAGGTTCCTGTGCTCAGCTCCTGCTTTTAGGCTTCCCTCAGACATCTGGTTCGCCTCTGTGAGGACAGGGATGCTGAACTAGACAGGCCATCAGCCTCATCCACCAGGTTCTTCTTTATCTTCTGAAGTTCCCATCTAACAAAGTCGCTGCCCTGGGAGAGACCATAGAGCCTAGAGCCTAAAATTTCCCATTTGCCTCCCTGGCTGTGTCCTTCACTCTCTCTTTAAGCTCTTCCAAGACTGTGATTTTGTGGCGCCAGCCCAGCCGCGCCACCCTGGTCGTCTGCGAAGTCAACATCAGGGCTGAAGCTCCGTGTGTGTTCCCAGCAGTTTCTGCAGCTGTGCCGTGGAAAGGGTGGGGGGGAAGAGACAATATCTTGCTGGAGAAATCTTGCCTTTTCTTTAAAAAAAGAACACCTAGTAATAAAGCAACTTATATTCTTGTCTTAAGGCAAATGGAGTGCTGTGCCACAGATACATGCGCCACTCCCTCTTATTATTGGCTCAGAGGGAGCCGTCGTTTAGGACATGCAGAGTCTTCCAATTTTAATCTATACTCTAAATTAGATCTAGGAGACAAGTTGCAGGTCTCAGGCACCTTGGAATCCTCTCCTTAGCATGCATATGAGTTTTGGCTCTCAAGAGTTCCACTCAAGGGACTTGCGTTGTTGAGTCTTGCCCTAGTTCCCTGAAGTAGTTGAGCTTTTGGAGAAGGTAGGGCTCTGGATTGGTTTGAGGGTATCAGGCTGGGTGATTCTTTTCAAATATGTTGGAGGGGAGACAGAGAAATTCTCACGCCCGTGATCCCGGGTGACCCGTTTCCAAGCCAAACCTCACGTAAATTGCCTCCAAATTAATCTCGGCACAGATACTTCAATCAAGGCATATACAGGTATCTTTGAGAAGCGCCAAGTCCCTAAAGAAATGTGGCATAGCCAGCGTGGGATCAGAGCGCAGGCTACAGAGGGCCTGACTCCCACGCTAGGAATGGAAGATCTGCCTTACATTTTAATGATTTTTGTTTTAAATTTAGTTTGGCCTGCATTTTTAAACTAGCCAACTTGATTTGGCCTCATGCTCGGATAAGAACATAGGAGCCAACTCCTAGGGGCCAAGGGGCTTTCTCCCCCTCCATAAAATATTTAAGGGGACCAGGACCCCCAAAGGTGATGGGCATTGCCATTCAAATGTTGTGTGCAGACCACGTCATGTGATCAGTTTATGGAGGGCAGGGCTTATCTCCCCCTCCTAGATCAGAGCATAACAATCCTTTGTATTTTGCACTTCTCTGAGCTTCGTTATATGGTTCTGGGCTTAAGAAATGTACCCAAATGCCTTTGAAATGCATATTTTAGAATGCCATACATTTAGAAATTGATTATTTTATTTCTGTGCTGCTTAAAGAAGACAGGAGTGCCTGGCGTGCTCTGGTCCATGGGGTCACGAAGAGTTGGACACAACTAAACGACTAAACAACAATAACAACAACATGCTGCTTAATCTGTTAAAAATATCTCTAAGCAGCGAACAGAAATGCATATGTTCTGATAAAATACCTATTTAAATTTGTGATACAATGTAGTGCTTTTTTTCTGGAAGAATAGGTGCTGGTACTCACCATGAAGTAGGTGCCACACTTTTTAACAACAACAAAAAGAGGTGTTGGTACTGGGTACCCTTTAGTAACCTTTAGTAACCTTTAGGGATGTGGGTGGCACTGTGGGTTAAACCACAGAGCCTAGGGCTTGCCGATCAGAAGGTTGGCAGTTCAAATCCCCGCGATGGGGTGAGCTCCCGTTGCTCGGTCCCAGCTCCTGCCAACCTAGCATTTCGAAAGCAGGTCAAAGTGCAAGTAGATAAATAGGTACCGCTCTGGCGGGAAGGAAAACGGCGTTTCCGTGCGCTGTTCTGGTTTGCCAGGAGCAGCTTAGTCATGCTGGCCACATGACCCGGAAGCTGTACGCCGGCTCCCTCGGCCAATAAAGCGAGATGAGTGCCGCAACCCCAGTGTCAGCCATGACTGGACCTAATGGTCAAGGGTCCCTTTACCTTTACCTTACCCTTTAGTACCCCCTGAATGAAAGAGAGAGTACTGGTACAATGTGTGTGTTAGATATGTGTGCGTGTGCAAAATTGACATGGAATAGAAATTGACTCTTCAATTCATCCCTAGTCCCAGCCTCCCAATGCTGGCTTGGAACAGTTTTCTGCCTTATATCTGTACTTAACATGCGGAGGCATTTACTGTTGGTATTTAATTGTGTTGGGTGGATGTCATGCAACTGTATATCTTTCTGGACCATATTCAGTAGCCAAGGTCCAGTTCAAACATCCTGTTTCTGTGTCCTGTGAGTGCTCCACATCTGATGCCATGAAAAAGGGTTCATCCTTTGCCACATGTCTCTCAGCTAGGGACATAAACAGGCGGCGATTTCCATTCTGACCTTTATTTGCCACATGCACCGCCATTTCTATTCCAATGCAGTTTAGTTTCTTCCAAATTCTGTTATTCATATATGGCGAGTGTGCAACTTCCTTCCCAAGCCTCCATGGGAAGAGAGGGATCTTTGCACCTCGGCGCTGGATATGCTTAAAACGGCTCTGAGGCTAGCTTCTACAAACACATGCCTTTCTATTCTGCATTCAGGCTAGATAAAACATTATCAGAGTTCAATGATGCATTCAAGCCAGGCCACAAACACTCGAAGAGGGTATGACACAAGACTGGTGAGGGGTGTGGCCTAAGGAGAGGGGGTGTGGCCTGGAGAGAGACTCCAGGGCCAGAAAGAAGAAAGCTAATGTGGCTCCCAAGTCTTATGTTGCCCACTCCACTCTGAATATTTTGAAGGGGCAGCTCACTGAAATGGTTAAGCTCTCCCAGAAAATCAGAAAGGCAAAATATTCGCTGAAGCTCTAATTCTCTGAGGTCACTTGCCCAAAGGTCTTTTTTCTGTGACAAGGTGACTCAAGAGGGAATTTGCCTGTGTGGAAGGCACAAGAAATCGTTCTGTCGGCACATTTTAATTTGGAATCGGATACTTATATATATTTGGCAAATGTTCTCCTACGAAAGGACTTTATAATACCCTCAATAAAACAGTGTGAGCACAGGTAGGACTTTATTTGTCTGGATCAAAGGACGCCCTCCCCAGTTTAACCTTCTGGTAATTTGTTTGAACTTGTAGGGCTCTCAGAGGGCAGCCGTCTTTCATTCTGGGCAAGTCTACCTTGCCTCTGTGGCACATTAAGTCCTGGCACAAGCGCCTGTTTTGCAAATCCTATCCCATAGGGTGACCTCATTTTCGTCTTCAACAAAGGCAGCTTTATGCAAAGGTCGGTGCC
Source organism: Podarcis melisellensis (assembly GCF_964234715.1). Classification (NCBI taxonomy): domain Eukaryota; kingdom Metazoa; phylum Chordata; class Lepidosauria; order Squamata; family Lacertidae; genus Podarcis; species Podarcis melisellensis. The sequence continues at coordinate 66,700,590 of NC_138542.1, forward strand.
AGAGAAAAGGTGGAGAAAATTTAAACACCTCTCCACATTCCCATCCCTAGTAATCCCGATAATGCACAAGCATGTTGTGCTTTTGTTGCTGTTTTGTGTTCGGTTTTAACAAACACCTTGGCTCTTCTAGGGAAGCAATAAAATAATGGTTTTGAAGAAATCGGGTCCTCCCTTAAAGAGGGCACGTTTTGCGGTGAGACCTGGAAACCAACACCCTGTGTTGTGGGTGGGTTCAATTGGTCAGCCACAACACCTGATTGGAGGTCCATCGATGCTGGCTTCAATCGGACCAATGGGGCAGAGTCAAAAGGGATCGAGGGACCTATAAATACCCATGCACGTGATCCAGAGCTTCCTCTTTTGGCGTGTGCATTCAGAACACCTGCCCACCTCTCCCTACTTTTAGGGCTTTGCGCTTGACCTTGCTATGCCGTTGTGTGTCATCTGTCATTGGGACAGGGACAGGGCAGGAATTTTCCCCACTTGGCTGATTGGCAGTGGCCATTTGGGTTTCGCCTGCCCCGTAGCAAATCGCCACAACTTATAAGATTGCAGATAGGCTCTGGTTCAGGTGATAGGAATGGGAGAACGTTCTCGCCATCCCTATGTGAAGGGTATTCCGTTAAAGGAATACAGGGACCTGATGGTTTGGTCAACCCCTGAGAGGGGGTTGCACCTGTGCCTGAGTCCAGAGGGACATTTGGGTGGCGCAGATAGCCTGTTCCCGGCTTTCCGCTTATCTAGGTGTTCAGCCTTGGCTGTCCTATGCTGGAACCCTGGGTCAGCGCTCCCTGCATGGCAGGGAGCTAGTCGAACCAGAGCCTATGCCACCAGTCACATTCTGTAATCAATAAAGTTGTGGCCTAAATTCTGCCAAAAACCAAAACTAAAATTAGAGTCAAGTATGAATTTATTTAGAGGGGAGGTTTCTGGGTTTGAACATGCAAATAACTCCTTCTTCTCCGAGGAGCTGAAGTGGCATACACAGTTTTTCCCCTCCTCTTTTAATCCCCACAGCAATAACCCATCTAAAAGGCAGTGACTGGCCCAAGGTCACACACAGTGAGTTTCACAGCTATGTGAGGATTTGAACCCTAGTCTTCCAGCTCCTAGGCTGATGCTCTAACCACAACACCACCACAGATAACTGGACATATGGAGGACCAAACCTGAGGCAGAGGACGTGGTGGTTCTGACCCTTTCAACAAATAAAGAAGCTTATTGGAGCAGCAACTGAACCTTACTGATTAAAGGAGGGCAGAAGACTGCATTAGGAGGTGCAGGATAGGGGCTATGGTTTCCACATCTCACTGCCATTGCCTGCCCCTCGTTATGCGCCACCTGAGGCAGCCGCCCAAATCTGCCAATGGCAGAGCTGGCCCCGCTGTACATTAACGAATTGAAAATAGCTACCACTCTCTGGCTGCACTCCAACTGCATACACAGCTTACATTGAAATCACGTGGCTTATCCCAGAGAATCCTGGAAACTGTAGATTGTTAAGGGTGCTGGGAATTGTAGTTCTGTGGGTGGGGAGACGACGGCGCCCAGGATTCTGGCGGGGACATCTGCTCCATGCATTTAAAACATTGTGATACTATGTTAAACAAATATGTCTCCCTCCTCCAATGAGTTCTGGGAGGTGTAACTTGTTAAGGCTGCTGAGAGTTGATAGGAGAGCCCTATATCCTTCGCAGCTCTCACTTCCATATGGAAGTATGGAAGTGAGAGCTGGACCATCAAGAAGGCTGATCGCCGAAGAATGGATGCTTTTGAATTATGGTGCTGGAGGAGACTCTTGAGAATCCCATGGACTGCAAGAAGATCAAACCTATCCATTCTGAAGGAAACCAGCCCTGAGTGCTCACTGGAAGGACAGATCGTGAAGCTGAGGCTCCAATACTTTGGCCACCTCATGAGAAGAGAAGACTCCCTGGAAAAGACCCTGATGTTGGGAAAGATGGAGGGCACAAGGAGAAGGGGAGGACAGAGGATGAGATGGTTGGACAGTGTTCTCGAAGCTACCAGCATGAGTTTGACCAAACTCGGGAGGCAGTGGAAGACAGAAGGGTCTGGCGTGCTCTGGTCCAGGGGGTCATGAAGAGTCGGACACGACTAAACAACAACAACATATCCTTCCCAGAACAACAGTTCCCAGACTGTCTTAACAGTCAATCCCTCTTCCTTGTTAGGGAAGAAGGTGGGGTAAAAACAAACAAATAAATTCAGGGAAGATTGTAGTGTTTGATGTTGTATTTTTACTGTTTTTTTGTTGGGAGTCTCCCAGAGTGGCTGGGCAACCCAATCAGACAGGTGGCATAATAATAATAATAATAATAATAATAATAATAATAATAATAATAGTATTATTTCACACAGAACTCTGGGGATTGTTGTTGTCTGCCCTGGGAATGTGTTTTGAGTCCAGCTGCACTGAAAATAGACTTCAGAAGCTGAGGTCAGAAATTCCCCCATTTTCATTATCTCATACACTTTGTGGCCACACTCTGGTGCAAAATACAGTCAGGAAAAAAAATCTGCTTGTGGTCTTCGTGAAGATGCAGCAAACATTTGAAATGTGCCTTGTTTTGAAGCTGACTTTGCTGAAGTTGTCACATTTTGTTTTATTTTTAAAAAAAACCACAAAAAGCAACGTTTGCTACATTCTGATATTGGCAAGTCCTGGGTGTCTTTTGCCCCAGCTTTTCCTTTCTCAGATCCTGCCTGGAGCAAAAAAAGAAGCATGGTTTTCAATATTATTTATCACCCCTGTCTTTCAACAGCTGTAGCTGTCATACAAATAGCTGTTCCACGTCTGGGAGAGGACGGTTGAGAGATAGGTCACCCAGAGGTATGATGCCGCCCTCTGAGAAGGGGGGAAACGTCCAGATCAGGAGTCAGCAAACTTTTTCAGCAGGGGGTCGGTCCACTGTCCCTCAGACCTTGTGGGGGGCTGGACTATATTTTGGAGGGGGGGAAATGTACGAATTCCTATGCCCCACAAATAACCCAGAGATGCATTTTAAATAAAAGGACACATTCTACTCATGTAAAAACACCAGGCAGGTCCCACAAATAACTCAGAGATGCATTTTAAATAAAAGGACACATTCTTCTCATGTGAAAACACGCTGATTCCCGGACCATCCTCAGGCTGGATTAAAAAGGTGATTGGGCCAGATTTGGCCCCCGGGCCTTAGTTTGCCTACCCATCATCCAGATCTTCAGCCTTTTGTAAGTTAGCTAAGAGATAGAAAAGTAGGGAAGTGGAGGCAAGGAAGAGGGGTGTGGGACTGAGAAGACCAAAAAGAGAGACCAAAATGGGTTTTGGGGAGCATGGTTTATCTGCCTGACTGTTTACTTCAGGAACAGCTGGACTCCAAGTTCAAACCTTGAAGGTTTCTTCCGCTCCTCACCCACAGTTCAAAATGCCACCCCAACCTATGTGGTGGACCTGGAAACGGGTAAAAGAGTATTGGGAAATAATTTATAATGAATTGAAAAAAATATTTTAAAGCACTTTTCCAAAAACAACCACACAGAGTCCTTTCTGTTGGGGGTAATTCAGATGGAACTTCCCAAGTGAGGGGGGAGAGTTATTTATGTATGCCACTTCTGTGGCCCGTGTTTTGTTAGCCCCAAAATGGAAAACGAGCGAAGTCCCAACCAAAGAAGAATGGCAACTTAAACTGATGGAATATGCGCAGCTTGCAGACGGAACGTATGGAATAAGAGAACAAGAAGAAAGAAGATTGGAAAACGTTTATTGAATATGTGGGGGAAAATTGTGTACACTTGAAAAGGTAAGCAGCATTAAGATAAATACAGTACAACAGTGTAAATAAGTTTTGATGGATGTAATAATGGAACACCGAATGGTTTAGTTTATATAAAATATGCAGGGATTTATGTTATGTTCATTTATGTTATGCAAAATGAACCATTGAAAGAGAAGAAGGGAACTCATTGGTATTTTAAGGTTGTTTAAATGACTATTTTAAATTGTAAAACAGAATTTATTTATATTTTTTAAATGTCAGCCCAATATTCCTCCCTTCACAGAGCACAAACGGTGGAACCCAGTCCTACAGGAGGCAGTAATGGCCACCAACTTGGATGGCTTTAAAGATGGTGAGACAAATTCATGAAAGAGAAAACTATGGATGGCTACTAGCCATGAGGGCTAGACTCTGTCTCCACATAGAAATAACAAGGAGAATTTTTAGCTGAATAATTGCTGGCTTTTAGAACTGATAGACTGATTAAACACTCTTGCACATTGCCAGGCCTCAAAATGTGCTTTTCTAATATGCTGACAGAAGAGTAGAATAGATTGAAATTTAATAGACAAAATGTTTCAAGAGGGAGGAAAATAAAATCTGATCGGACACAACGTATTGTGGTGAGGGTTTCTTTGTTATTCCCAGTTGCAACAGCACACCAGAACCAAAACAGCCTCAAACAAGTGTTCTTTCAACCCACCCCAAAAATCGCCTTCTGATTAATTGACTAAAGCTGTAGTTGATTAATCTATTATCCATTAAACAGATTAAATTTTTAAAGAAAAGAAACCTTGAACCCCTTAAAACTGTCTTAAATTTTTAGGACCACGAGCATTAGAGAAAGAAGAATTTGGAAGCTTTGCAAGATCATTTTCCCTTTCAATAGTGGTGTTTTGGGGTTTTTTACAAAGACACATGAAACCGAAAAAGGGGGTATTTTGGTTTGGGTAATTCTCTTATCAACCCAATGCAAAAGTGATGAAAATTGAGCAGCTTTTACATCCAATGGGGATTTAGCCAGACGACTGCCTAACGCTACACAGGGATGCAAGACCAGCGTATGACAGTTCATTGTAGAGTCCAAAGAAAGTTCAACTTTAATACCAGCCATCCAGGTACACCTGGCCTTAGGTGAGCCAAAGGAAAACCTCAATTCCATCCCTCAAACCCAGCTCCCCTTAGTGAATTTTAGCCTGCAATTGATTGCAGCAAAATAACATTTGATTGTTTTGAAGTATCATGAGACTTCTTGCTGTTTGTAGATGGAAAAATAGTCTATGCAGTAGATGCATTTGCTAGAGTGTCGACCGGTTTGGCCCAAAGATATCCCACAAGGCAATGGAAGTTTAGGGTCAGTTTTCCTTCTCCTAGATGAGCTACCCTCCCAAGTTGTTAAGCTCCATCTGCCCCTCACTTCCCTCTACAACACGGGCAGATCATCGTTGGACCCACTGCATGCAGGGGAAGTCCCTAACTCACTGAGGGTTTGAGACCCGACAGCTACCCTTCCCTGCTTTAGCTGGCCAATCAAAACCATTCCAAGGGTCACATGTGGACAGCTTCTGTTGTTTAGTTGTTTAGTCGTGTCTGACTCTTCATGACCCCATGGACCAGAGCACACCAGGCCCTCCTGTCTTCCACTTCCTCCCGCAGTTTGGTCAAACTCATGCTGGTAGCTTCGAGAACACTGTCCCACCATCTCGTCCTCTGTCGTCCTCTTCTCCTTGTGCCCTCCATCTTTCCCAACATCAGGGTCTTTTCCAGGGAGTCTTCTCTTCTCATGAGGTGGCCAAAGTATTGGAGCATCAGCTTCAGGATATGTCCTTCCAGTGAGCACTCAGGTCTGATTTCCTTCAGAATGCTTCTAGGAACCACAAGTGACAGATGAGTCCAGGGCAGGGATCAAAGGTAGAACGACTACCCCAGAAGGAACACAATGTGTTCCACCGCCACAGGGTTCCCACTCCCCTAACATCTCATGCAGCCCTTTAATTGCCTGAGCCTGTGAGTGAACAATAGGGCAGTAGTGGGGAGCCTGTAGCCCCCCAGATGTTGTTGGATCACAAAACCACCATCCTTAACCATTGACCATCCCGGCTGGTGCTAATGAGAGCTGTAGTCTAACAACATCTGAGAGGTACAGATCCCCTACTGCTGCAATAGGAGGAAGCCTCCTGTCTGAGTGTGTTTGGGGCAATCTGGACAGTCATAGTTGTTTAGCATTCTTTCTGCATTTGTGTGTGTGTGTGTAAACACACACACACATACATTTTTACACAAAATTTGACATTATTCAATTCACTTTCAATATAATAATTTCTTACCTTTTAAGGAAATCAGCCCTGAGTGCTCGCTGGAAGGACAGATCCTGAAGCTGATGCTCCAATACTTTGGCCACCTCATGAGAAGAGAAGACTCCCTGGAAAAGACCCTGATGTTGGGAAAGATGGAGGGCACAAGGAGAAGGGGACGACAGAGGACGAGATGGTGGGACAGTGTTCTTGAAGCTACTAACATGAGTTTGACCAAACTGCAGGAGGCAGTGGAAGACAGGAGTGCCTGGTGTGCTCTGGTCCAGGGGGTCACGAAGAGTCGGACAGGACTAAACAACAACAACAACAACATTTTGACTTCCCATCCTTACATCTGTGATGCTCCTGTTTTATTCCTTTATCTCCTGCCACAACCGCCATGCATTTTCTGTTGTATTCTCAGCTATATGACAATCATTTATTTATTCTCCTTCCCTTGCTTGCGATTCTCCTGCTCACGATTTCATTTGACTATAGGTTTTTCTTCAATAGTCCAAACAGATCCTCCTCTCATTGACAAAGTTCTCAGCCTTTAGATCTTTTGTTTTGCTGTCAACTGTGCCATCTCTGCATAGTCCATTAACTTTAAAATTGGGACTTCTTATTCTTTCCACTTCTGTGCATACAGGATTCTAGCTGCAGTACTGGCATATATAAACAACTTAACCATCGCCTTTGGGACCTCTGCCCTTATAATTCCCAGAAGAAATGCTGCAGGCCTCTTGGGAATAACTGCTTTAAGCATCTTCTTAAATTCTAATTTTCTGCCATTTGGTACCCTCCAGATGTTCTGAGCTCCCATCAGCCCCACCTCCAGAACATCTGGAGCTCACCAAAGCTTTGTTCCCAAATCCCAAAGCTTTGTTCAGGAGAAAGAGAAGATTGCCTTCCACGATCTTGTCTCCTTCTATGAAGGTCTGTCTTCAGAGCAACAGAAGCACAGAGCAGCTTTTATTGATCACCCAGAATGGGTTGACAGGTTCTTTGTCGGTCAACCCACTAGGAGGAAAGACAGCACGTTTTGGACAATTCAGTGGAAGGGCTTGCCCCTTCCATCATGCTTTTCGCTGCTGACAAGAGAGGGTTGCAGAGCATTGATCCTGGCAAGAGTGACACGGTTAATCCTTTCTCGTGCTTCAATACAGCTGTGCATGGAATGTTGCGCATTCGCCAAACCATCAAACCCAGATGATGTCGCCAAGCCGGCAATTGTGGGAGGGGGAGTCACTATTTGCCAGCACTGAAACAGTTAAACCCAAGTGGTTGGGGAACTGTACACCCTTCTCCAGCAAATACAATATTTGCAGGTGGGGCAGAGGGCTGGTCCCCTGGTCTTATGTGTACATATTAGGGGGACATTAGCATTTGTAAACTACTCTATTCCGAACTTAAAAATAGAAAGTGTAATGCTGGTGGTCAACAAAAGAGGTTTAAAGACTGTCTCAAGGCAAATCTTTAAAAATGTAGTATAAACACTGACAACTGGGAAACACTGGCCTGCGAGCTCTCCAGTTGGAGAACAGCCTTTACCAAAGGTGTCATGGGCTTTGAAGACACTCGAACTCAGGACGCAAGGGAGAAATGTGCTAAGAGGAAGACACGCTTGGCAAATCCACACCATGATCAACTCCCGCTCTGAAACCAATGTCCCCACTGTGGAAGGACGTGTGGATCCAGAATTGGCCTCCACAGTCACTTACGGACTCATTGTTAAAACCGCGTTTATGGAAGACAATCTTACTCGGCTACATCTGATCACCAAAGAAGAAGAAAAAGATTCCCGCATTGGAGGAAGTTGGACAAGACAGTCTTGCGTCCCTTCCAACTCTACCGTTCTATAATTCTATGCATAATCTGGGCTTTGAAACGAAAAAGCACCATGCCCAAGCAAAGCCAAATTATTCGGGGGGGGAATTGTGTCCATGTTGAGATATAGAAAATATTCTGATGAAAATATAACAATAATCAGATCTTTAATCTTTATTCTGTTGTGTTTTACTTGTACACTACTTAGAGACAATGGGAACTGGATGTAGCACGTAATGGAATACTGAATGGTATCATTCTTTGTAAAATATGCAGGGTTTTATGACAAGTAAAATGAACCATAGAAAGAGAAGAAAGGAAGTCACTGGTATCTTAAGGATGTAAAATTAGTATTTTAAATTGTAAAACAGAAAATTTAATAAAATTATACAGAGAGATAATGGCAACTGAGTACTGTACAAACTGTTGAGATAAACAAATAAACTATTGTGCGAACTAGGAAAGTCAGCATAATTTAACTTATTTTGCATTGTTTATTGTACATTTTCCCCACCGCCACTTTTGCGGTCTCAGTTTTGCATCACTGATTCTGGTTTTACTAGTAATGAAAGTCTCACCTCCAACCACTGGGAATTTTATTCGGCTGTCTTTCTGACTTTAAAGATTTTAGCCAGCTTTTCCCACATACTCTCTCATGTATATACTAGCAGCCATAAGGACCAGAGGCCGGATTAGTTTTTGGCTGGTGGGGGTGGGGGGTCCGTTAATAAAAACTGCCATTCTTCGGAAGATGAATTCTGCACAGGGCCTTCTTTGTAGTGGCTCTCCTTTTGTGCAGTACAGGTTTGGCCCAAGACATTTTAGCGCCTGAAGCAAACTACAAAATGGCACCTATTCCCCAGCCAGGGAAGGAGGGCAGAGAAAAAACCAACATAGGGAACAAGGGTGGGAATAGACCAGAAGGGCCTCTTCTTGGGACACAGAAGGGATCGAGAAGGGACAGAAACCAGAAAATTGGAAGTGTTCCTGGTAAACACAGATAGTTGAACTAATGAGATCAAAAGATGCTTAACTCTGTGATACTTGGTGCAAATGGCCAAGGGCACAGGTATGTATTAAAGTATGTCATTGGATGATGAAAATAATTTTTATTTCTAATCTTTATTTGTGTTTTCTAGGTCTGGTTCTTTAAATGAACAAAAATAAAGGAAGCCATACCATGTTGAGAGGGTTGTGTTGTTCAGCCAAACTCATCCTAGCAAGCTATAGGAGCAAACATGGTGGCAAGGTATAGGTTTGTGGTTTTGCAGTAATCGCCCATACCCACTGTTCCAGCTTGTCAATATTCTCCTTAAATTGTGGTGCCCAGAACTAGACACAGTATTCCAGGAGTAGCCTGACCAAGGCAGAATAGAACAGGACTATTACTTCTCTTGATCTGGACACTAGACTTCTGTGGATGCAGCCTAGAATAGCGTTAGCTTTTTTGCTGCTGCATCACACTGTTGACTCGTGTTAAGCTTGCAGTCCACCAAGACCCCTAGATCCTTTCCACATGTACTACTGGCAAGCCAGGTATCCCCCATCTTATACTTGTGCAGCTGGTTCTTCCTGCCTAAGTGCAGAACCTTACCTTTGTCCCTATTGAAATATATTTTGTTAATTTGGGCCCAGTTCTCCAATCTGTTAATAATATTTTATTTTATTTTATTTATATCCCACTCATCTGGCTGGGTTTCCCCAGCCACTCTGGGCAGCTTCCAACAAAATATTAAAATACAATAGTCTATTAAACATTAAAAGCTTCCCTAAACAGGGCTGCCTTCAGGTGTCTTCTAAAAGTCTGGTAGTTGTTTTTCTCTTTGTGATCTGTTGGGAGGGCGTTCCACAGGGCGGGTGCCACCACCGAGAAGGCCCTCTGCCTGGTTCCCTGTAACCTCACTTCCCGCAATGAGGGAACCTCCAGAAGGCCCTTGGAGCTGGATCACAGTGTCCGAGTTGAACAATGGGGGGTGGAAATGCTCCTTCAGGTATACTGGGCCGTTTAGGGCTTTAAAGGTCAACACCAACACTTTGAACTGTGCTCGGAAACGTACTGGGAGCCAATGCAGGTCTTTCAAGACCAGTGTTATGTGGTCTCGGCGGCCACTTAAAGCAATCTTGAATCTCAATTCTCTCTTCTGCAGCATTAGCCACCCCTCCCAGTTTTGCATCATCTGCATATTTGATGAGCATCCCCTCAATTCCTTCTTCCAAGTTGTTTGTAAAGACGTTGAACAACGACGGGCCCAGGACAGAGCCCAGCAGCACCCCATTTGTCACTGTTTCCAGGACGGTGAGGAACCATTAGTGAGTACTATTTGGGTTCAGTCAACCAGCTACAAATCAGCCTAACAGTTACTCCGTCCAGTCCACATTTCCCACGCTTCTCCAAAAGAATATATTGGGGAACTTTGCCGCAAGCCTTATTGAAATAAAACTCGTTCAGTAGAGCATGAAACTTCTAGGCTCAGGGTCGTGAATTCGATCCCTGCATTGGGCAAAAGATTCCTGCATTACAGGGGGTTGGACGAGACGATCCTTGTTGCCCCTTCCAACTCTATGATTGTAAGAAAAACTACATCCACAGCATTCCCCTAATCCACCAGCTTTTAACTCTAACATTCTAACCTACCCTGAATTTGGAGACCCGTTTCTTACTCTTTCCCCATATATTTGAATGGTGGTGACGCTTCTGTTGCGACCCACCTTGGATCAGGCCATGACCCACAATTGGGTTCCCACCCAACCAGTAGAAGACCAGCAGTGTAGACCATTCTGATCTGGATGGACTGGTGTCCTGACTTGGTCTACAGTAGCTTCCTATATTCCTACAAGCCTTTAAACTTGTTTCGATGTTGCTGGTCTTAAAATCCTGGATCCCGAGAATCCTAGGGCCTGGGACCAAATCCTTTTCTGCCTTTTCATGGAAGCAGAGGCACACGGACACACACGCACACACGCACACAGAAAGAACCTTTGAACATCACTCCAAAAGCATAAGCAGACAAAAATCAACAGAATTTAATCTAGTTTATTCTCCAAAAAAAAGAGGGGGAAAATATGAAAACAAAATCAAAAGCGCAGTTCTTAACACTAGCAGTAAGTAAAATTTATACAACCATTCAGTCTGTATCATAGGATGAAATAAATCTACATCTCGTTTTTTTTTATTATTTTGGTGCTTTGAATTATACATACAAACAACAATTACAGGAACTTGTTCACAATGCGTATAAGGCCTGGACAAACTCGCCGCAGCTACAAGCTGAATGTCACACCAACTGCCCTGAAACCCTTCAAAAACAAAAACATCCCCTATTGTTCAGAGGCCCCGTAGCCTGGAATGCATGATTTGCCTACAACTTGGATTAATTTATTTTTTTAATGCGTCAAAACAACTTGAGCCAGTGAGTGAAGAAAGAGAGAGAGAGAGAGAAAGAGAGAGCAAAAAACGCAAGTGGCAGTTTGTCCATATGCCGGTCCAACCTCGTTCTTCTCAGTCCGTACCAGGAAAACATTCAACTCATTATTTCATTTGACCAACAAGCCATTTTCCTTTCCTTTCCTTTTTTTTTTTTTACAGCTAAGCAGATGTCAAGAGTGTTCTTTAAAAATGTACAGAATTTCTTACAATATAAGTTATACAGTGTTCAGCATCAATCTGCTTGTCTTTGGGGGAGCGTGTGGGGGGAAAAGGTTTGGGATTTGGGGGGTGGGCAGCCTGCCATCTCTTCTTCGCGACCCTAGAAACCCAGTTCAAGAGCAGACTTGCGTCAGAATGGTTTATTCACAAATGGGACCCCAAATTTGGTGGCTGGCGACGCAATAGACACTTGAGGAAAAGCGCCCAAGAGTTCACCTCCCCACGACATTTGCTCTGGGGGGTTTTCGTTTCTACGCCTCCGTCCAACTTTTAAAGATTTCGTTTTTTTTCTTTCTGTGCCCTTGTCCATTCGTGTGCCGAGGGGGAAGCGCTCTCGCCTCTTAACGAGGCAAGGATTATCAACGTACCTCTCGTTCTGAGAACTTAAAAAAAGAAAAGGAAGCATCGCAGCGGGGATTTAAGTCTCTCTCTCGGGCGCGATCTTAGCCCATAGCGGTAACCATACTGGATGGGTGGTGAGGTCCAAAGGACAAGCTGGAGGGCGGGTGCATCGGGGTGGGTGTGGTTAGCATGTGACCCGAGTGGCTGAAGGGCGAAATGTGACTGATGGAAGACATGTGTCTCGACAGGGCGGCAGGGTTGAAGGAGCCGCCCTTAGGGAAATCGTCCAAGGTGTCGTGGACCTTTTTGCACTTTTTCGACTTGCTAGACATTTTTCGGTTTCGGGTCTGGATGCCTTCCTTCTTCATAGTCAGGGGTCTGTTAATCTAAACAAAAATCAATTAATCTTTTTGTGGGGCCGTCTCGTCTCCCCACCTACCCTCCCAAGTCCTCCTCCTCCAAAAGCTGCATAGGGTGAAATGTTTCAAATAAAACTACCGTATTTTTTGCTCTATAAGACTCACTTTTCCCTTCCTAAAAAGTAAGGGGAAATGTGTGCATCTTATGGAGTGAATGCAGGCTGCGCAGCTATCACAGAAGCCAGAACAGCAAGAGGGATTGCTGCTTTCACTGCGCAGCGATCCCTCTTGCTGTTCTGGCTTCTGAGATTCAGAATATTTTTTTTCTTGTTTTCCTCCTCCAAAAACTAGGTGCATCTTGTGGTCTGGTGAGTCTTATGGAGTGAAAAATATGGTAATTCCTATCTGTCAGGATGGGATATATGTTCTGGGTCTAATTGGGCACAGACAGCAGAGAGACCCTCAAACAGAGCAAGGCTGGAGGCCCATGTTTTGAAGCATGTGAAGGAATACATATTACCATCTAAAGAGTAAGGAAGTAAGTCCTGCTGGACTTCTGGCATCTAAAACCGAACAGTGACCACAAGCAAAAGGACCCAAAAGCTGCAAATCTGACTCGAGAGTCACTCAAAGGTGAAAAGTTTAAATCCATATACCCCTTATACCATGTTTGATTGAATGTATTTAATTGCAAAGGGGGTGAAGTCGTTTGGGAAATCTGTCAATCACCAGTAATTTTCTTTTGTACCATGAAACCTCAGTTCTTGAACACCTCCCTTTTGGAACGTTTTGGTTCATGAACGCCGAAAACCCGGATGTAAATGCTCCAATTTTTGAGCATTTTTCGGAAGCCAAACATCCAACACGGCTTCCGCTTGAGTGCAGGAAGTTCCTGCAACCTATCAGAAGCCACACCTCAGTTGTCGAATGTTTCAGAAGCCGAACGGGCTTCTGGAATGGATTATGTCCGACAACCATGGTTTGACTGTATTGCTGAATCAACGAAAATTGTATTCGTCTTTTCTTCTTCCCATTTCCCCCTGTTTTATGCAAAATCTTCTTTTTATTATCAATGTACATTCTTTAAAACACCAAAGAAAAGGTAAAGAAAACACCTCTCTCTTAAGCTTTCCATTTACCAAACCCCCAAACATGCTGTTTAGTATACTCTCATCCTTTGTTCTCCCATCATCTGGGCTGACCCTCTTTCCCTGACAAACCCCTGAAAATATATTACCCCAAACTTGTTGCGGTGATCTCTCACCCTTTTCTACGGTACCAAGGCAAGGGAAAAGAGGACAGTTTCCTCAACCAATCAGCCTGAATCTCTAACCAAAAGACCTTGTGATCTGCAGGTGGTTTTGGGCTTCTTTGTTGTTGTTGTTTTAAAAAAGTAGGTCTGTGGTTTACTAACTCATCATGGTTTACTTTCTCATCATGGACTAAAGCAGTCTTAACTGGATGTGATCTGCTGGTAGCAAACGTCTCATGAATCACTAAAAGGGAGCAGCTTGGCAGGAGGACATCTGCTTTGAATGCAGAAGATCCCAAATTCAACCCATTTTGAAACCTTTGAGAGCCTCTGCCGGTCGGTGTAGACAATACTAAGCTAAATAGACCAACAGTCTGACCTGGCATTAAGGCCTTTTCCTGAACTTTAGTCCTTAACTGGTGGGTTGTGTTTCGGTATGGGGGAGATTTCAGTGCAGTTTGCATTTAAAGGCAGAACTGTTAGAATTCCTGCTCCATGATTGCAGTCATGGGATTTTTGTCTATCACATGACAGTATATATTTTGACTCCACAGAGTGGAAAGTGGCGGAAACAGGATGATTGTGTTACTGTGCTCCATGAAATGGGACTATTTGTTCTTTTCCTCTTTGCTGTCTGATGCTAGAGAGAGACGGAGCCATGTTGCAGCGCTCCGTTTGTGTTTATATGTAAATAAAGTAGATTAGCCAAAATGCTGAGTTGCTGAGGTCTGTTACGCAACTGTGCAAACTCTGCGGATCCCTAAGTGTGCCGGAGTCTGTTGGCATCAGTTACTGTGACGTTTGGGCTGAAGAAAGCTTTTGAAGCTCCCAAACAATCGACCAGGAGGGAGGGAACATCCCAGTCGGGCACGGGTCTCTGCCAGGGTCCTACTCGAGTGTAGGCTGAACCCCTGAAAAGAACTACCCAATTCACATGAGAACAGAAACACAGCCATGGGAGGTCAGACAAAATTTGGAGGAGAGATGAAGTTGCAACAACAGAGCCAAGAAATGAGCTGGGTTGGCATGTTGGGAGATTATTATTATTACTATTATTAAATTTGTATACTGCCCTATACCCATAGATCTCAGGACAGCTCACAGCATAAATATGCCAATGTCACTCAATTCCAGATCCGAAAAAGGCAGCATTTCAATATCAATAAAGTCCCTGTATGATTCTCATAATTGTGTGGGGTGGGGGGCATGTCTCTATTTTTCTTTCATGCAAAAACATTTACTCGCCCAGGAGAGGTGGAAGTAGAGGGGGAAAGGTGGAAGATGACCCGTTTTAAAATCAGAAATGAATACATGCATTAAAAGCACCACCCCACAACCAACCCCCACTGGTTTTGAAGGGGGGTTACATGAAAGCTGCTGAGGGCAAAATATTTTTTTTTAAAAGCCTCACATAAAAGTGAGAAATTGCTTTTTAAAAAATTAAAGAAAGTGCAAGGAACATCATACAAAGCAACTGAAAAATCTCACCCCGCTGCCCCCATTCACATTACTCTAGTGCTAAAGGTAAAGGGACCCCTGACCGTTAGGTCCAGTCACGGACAACTCTGGGGTTGCAGTGCTCATCTCACTTTACTGGCCGAGGGAGCCGGCGTACAGCTTCCCGGTTATGTGGCCAGAATGACTAAGCCACTTCTGGCGAACCAGAGCAGTGCACGAAAATGCCATTTACCTTCCCGCCAGAGCAATACCTATTTATCTACTTGCACTTTGTGCTTTTGAACTGCTAGGTTGGCAGGAGCAGGGCCCAAGCAACAGGAGCTCACCCCGTCGCAGGGATTCGAACCACCAACTCTAGTGCTAAAGCTCTGCTATTACTGCTGTCGCTATAAGATGATTCTTTTCGGTCATTTCCTTAAGGGAAAGGGCGTTTTTGTAGCTGCCTTTACACCTAGATATGGGAACAAAGTCTACCAGGCAGCATATTTTGGGGGTGCCACTTATGCATTGTCAAAAGGAGAGAGAGCGTGCATCCCCAAAGCAAAAGACTCAAATTTGCATAAAATTTGCAAGATGGTTATTTGTTCATTAAATTTATATCCCGCCCTTCCTTCCAAAGCAGCCCAGGGCAGCAAATTATAAGGACTGTATCTTAAACAGAAGCACAAATCGTGCAGGCGTGCCCAGCTGCCAAGTGGCTGACGCACAAAACCTCCCTTTCTAATGCTTCTCTTTTTTAGGTGCTACTGGAAGGAATTTTTTTTGTTTTGACTATGGCAGACCAACACGGCTACCTATCTGTAACTAATGCTTCTCGGTCTTTTAAACCAGACTTGGTTTCAGGCAGTCCTTCAGATAAAAGACTCCCTCAAACAGAGGAATGCCCTCCGAGAGCCCTTCAAATGCAAGGTAGGGCACCAGTTACAGGTAGGTAGCCGTGTTGGTCTGCCGTAGTCAAAACAAAATAAACAAATTCGAAACAAATTCGAAACAAAATTAAAAAAATTCCCTCCAGTATCTGAAGAAGTGTGTGCACAGGAAAGCCCATATTAATAACAATACATACTAATAACAATACTAATAACAAGCTTAGTTGGTCTCTAAGGTGCTACTTAGAGAGCAACTACTTAGGGACGCAGGTGTCGCTGTGGGTTAAACCACAGAGCCTAGGACTTGCCGATCAGAAGGTCGGCGGTTCAAATCACCGCAACGGGGTGAGCTCCTGTTGCTCAGTCCCAGCTCCCGCAAACCTAGCAGTTCGAAAGCACGTCAAAGTGCAAGTATATAAATAGGTACCGCTCTGGCGGGAAGGTAAACGGCATTTCTGTACGCTGCTCTGGTTCGCCAGAAGCGGCTTAGTCATGCTGGCCACATGACCCGGAAGCTGTACGCCGGCTCCCTCAGCCAATAAAGTGAAATGAGTGCCGCAACTCCAGAGTCGGTCACAACTGGACCTATGGTCAGGGGTCCCTTTACCTTTACCTTTAAGGTGTTACTGGAAGGAATTTTTTAATTTTGTTTCGAGGTAGGGCACCCTTTCAGATATATAAATAGCAAAGTTATTCTAGCATGTGAATGTAGGAAAAGACTGCTGGACCACTTCAATGGCCCATCAAGTCCAGCATCCTATTCTTGCAGTGGCCAACCAGTGGTTCCCAGCAACTGGGATTCAGAAGCACTGCGGCATCCATCCTTTTTTAAAGCCATCCAAGCTGGTGGCCATTACTGCTTCCAGTGGCAGTGAGTTCCATAGCCGAACTGTGCACTGCATGAAGCACTTCCTTTTATCCGTCGTGGATTTTCCAACACTGGGTGTCCCAGAGTTCTAATTTTATGAGGAAGAAAACCTTTTCTCTGCTCACTTCCTCTATCCCATGCACCATTTTGTAAATGTCTATCATGTCACCTCTCAGCACCAGTCCTTGAGTAAGTAAAACTGCATCCAAGGAAGGGGGTTTTAAGTAGCTTGGGAAAAACCCAAGTTTTGCAGATGCATGCAAAAACTTAAGAGGAAACCTCCCCAGGGCTGGGGGGGGGGGCAGAAACTTCCCAAAATTGCATGCTCAAAGGGCATGGAGTACTGGCTGGCTGCTTACGGGGAGGTGAGAGACGATACAGGGTGGAATGGAGTGTGCTAGTATAGGGCACAGCTCATTGGCCAGCATTCCACCCTGGGAGATTTTGTTACAGCGTGCACCTTTTCATATAAATTTCCCCATATCTTTTTATGAGCTTTGACTGACTGATTGATTGATTGATTGATTGGATTGGATTTGTATTTGCATTTTAAAAACCCTTCATCGGTGCGGTTCACAGCATTAAAAACGCAAAATACATAATAAAAACAAGGGCAAAAAATGAAATGAAACAATAGCCTCTCTCACTCCCACAAACACGTTGATTTAAAAGAATCTCAGATGTACTAAAAGCACCCCAACACAGCCAAAGCAGACCGGACAAAATCAGATTCCCTTCTTTTGGAAAATTGCTTGTGTCACTTTCTTTCTTTCCCCCTTCCCCTTGAAGCAGGAGTGCAAGAAAAATGTTCCAGAGCTTTGTGAGAATATTAGGGTTGCCACCTTTCCTCCGCCCTGTAGGGCTTCTAATACTTTGGCTACCATCCGACAGAGAGAAATTTAACGAGGGCCCTTTTCCCATCTTGTGGAGACAGTGTGGTGATGAGAATACACTGCGCCTGCTAATTTTCAGCTGGTCTGGCAGTTCTTTGTGCCCCAGGAGTTTTGGGAGGGGAAAAAATGGATGGCAACCCTAGCAAGAATCGAGACGCAACCTGTCAAGGGTCTCTGTGTATCCGCTGCCTTTCTAATCAGGCAATTTTCATTTTGGTTAGAACAATGTATTATCTAGCCAATACCTCAATGTTGAACTACTGGACTAGGACCTAAGAAGACTTGGGTTCAAATCTCACTCACGGGTGAAGCTCCCTGGGTGACCGTTTTCCAATCACCTTTCCTCAACCTATCCTACCTTACAGGGTTGTTATGAGGATAAATGGTTGGGAAGCAAATCATTTTCACTTTCCCTGATCAATACCATGAAGACTAGCACAGCTTCATTCAGAGTGCATTAGAGTTCACTGAACAGCCTCAGTGTGCATTGAAGTGCACTGTGTTCAGCTAAAGGGACCCCCAAGCAGGAGCTGGTGAGATACAGCTCTGTGGTTTGCCTGTCCACACACAAGCCAGGAAATATCGTATTTTTTGCTCTATAGGACACCCCGGACCATAGGACACACCTTGTTTTAGAGGGGGAGAACAAGAAAAAACAAATTCTCCCCCTCTCTGCTCAGCGCCTCTTCAGTGAAACGGCAGGAGAAACAGAGCCCCTTTCATTTCTCCTCCCGCTTGGCTGAAGGGGCGCTGTGCAGCTCTCCCTCTCTGCTGAAGCCAGGAGAGTCTTACACCGACCCCTCTCGCTCTCCAGGCTTCAGCGAAAGCAACGCAAAGCCTCCAGAGCGCAGAGGGAACGCTCCCTCTGCGCTTTGGAGGCTTCGCGTTGCTATCGCTGAAGCCAAGGAGCCTGCATTCGCTCCATAGGACGCACACACCCTTAATTTTTGGAGGGGAAAAACTGCGTCCTATAGAGCGAAAAATGTGGTATATTCTATCCTAGTTTAAACCCCAAAAGGTATTCTTCAGAGAGTTACTGCCTCACTTACATTGTGGAGCTTGTAATATAGCCCACAGGCGTTGCACACGGGGTCTCCGTTGGCATTCCTCCTCCACAGGGTGGTGGTGGTGGTCTGGCAATTTGCGCACGATGTTCCTGCCCTTCTTGCCGCTGACTGGGGTAGAAAAAGAAAAGACAAGCGTGTTACAAAGATGTCAAAAACGGAGCATTGATGTATATCCAAAGCAGTGAATTATAGTCAATTACAGACATTTGCCACGATAAGTAGGACATTACAGGGATTGTTGCAGCTAGAGTATAGTTGTGGGCATTTCCTCACGTTCTGTATATATATTTATGCATCTTGCAGCACTGAAACAAAGTATTAAGAGGTTGACGATGACTTGGGTTGTGTTCTATCCACAGTGTATTGTATCCATAGATTTCCCATTGATTAATTGCATCAAAGTAACAGCATACATCGTCTGTTATCCACGAGCCATGAAAAAATTACTTTTTTTTCACTGGGGCTCTTCCCTCCTAAACTAAAAATACTAAACAATTCTCTTGATACTTTTTATTTATTTATTAGAGAAAATGGTTTCCGAAATATGAGGAGTCTAGAAAAATTATGAATGTGTGAAAACCCTTTGTGCACCAGTAACGGGGATTTTGGAACAGACTTGCTAGTTAATACACGTTTTTCAGAAGACAACAACATCACAGCACCGTCTAGCTTGTCCAATCTCCTTGCCTTAAATCAGAAGCTTAATTTAAGCCTGGGGTTTTAAGTCAAGTTGATTCTCCAGAAACTGATTTTGAAAGCCAAGGATTTCAGAAATATGTACAAGGTGGCAATAATATCACCGTACAAAGGGCCAGTGTTGTTATGCCCATTTTACAGGTAGGCAACTGAATTAAAGGACTAAAGCCAGCTAGAACATTCCTGGTTGACCAGGAATTTAAAAGAGAATTTGGGCTCCTAGCCTGCCATTTACCTTACATCAACTCTCTGTCAAAAAAATATTGCATCATATCCCAGGAAGGAAATGACATAGAAGTGACAAGAGTCCACTGACTACTATCCAACTTTTTGACTTGGTTTAAAAAGCTACTTTAAAGTATCAAGTCTTGCATCCCCAAATCTTGTTGGATTATTATCTTTAGTTTAGCTGACTAGCACATGCACCAGGTTGTATACGGATCTTTTTGCCAGGCGTTTAGAAACTGCAAAGAGGCTAGAATCATGTCTGAAATAAAGCAGCCATAACAAGCAGCCAGGAAATTGTAATGTTAGGGAAGCTGGGCCTGTGTTTTAGGTGTTCCGTTCCACAGGAGTCGGGAGTCATTCCAGCCCAGGTTTTGCACAAAGCTTAGTTTCTTCCCTGTTTGGACTGTCCCAGTTCAGACTTCAGGGCTGGGGAACTCACATACTGCAGTGAATCATTACACACACACACACACAGTGTGTCAAACCCTTCTTCCTGGCACCTAGTTTTCTAGAAACCTGTTTTTTTTCAGAGGCACACCACATCCTTTAACACACACACCATGTCTGCATTGTGAAGAAATAAGTGCCTTTCATCCCTGAGCAATAGCCACGCCGCCTGAGGTCAATGAGGATTGGACTAGATGAACTTTGGGGTCCCTGTCCCTTCCAATTCTATGATTCTATGTCTCTGTGAAAGGCTACCCTAGTTATAGAATGATGTGCAAGGATACAGAATCATCTCCCGTCCCCAGAACCTGGAGATGGAGGGAGGTAAGCGTTGAGGCATTAAGCCCAAAGCAACTGCTCTGCCCCCAGACCAGACAGACCCTCCAAGTGCCCCTCTTTTTCCAGGGGCGGTCGTGGATTAACAGAAGCCATCCCAGCTCCTGATTCGGAATGTCCCGCTTTTCCTTAGGATGTCCCTATTTTCATCGGAGAAATGTTGGAGGGTATGGAGTTATGCGACTCCTGAGCCATCTGAAGGCAATCCTGTATAGGGAAGTTTTTAATGTTTTTATATACATTGGAAGCTGCTCAGAGTGGCTGGGGCAACCCACTCAGATGGGTGGGGTATAAATAGTAAAATTATTATTATTATTATTATGCATTATCCCTATTTTCATCGGAGAAATGTTGGAAGGTATGGAGTGAGCCTGTTCCACCATTGTGAAGGAATCCATCTTCCCATCCTGGGGGGACAGAATCCCTATTGTTGATTTTAAGAGGCACTGCCTCGTTTTTTAAGAAAGTCATACGGAGAGCCTGTGTCCCTTAGGAGAAGAGCAAGGCAAAAATCATGTCCCCGCTGTGTCGCATCAAATAGCAAAAATGAGGAAAAGCCAGCGTATTCCACAGTGTGGAATACCAAATCATTAAGCTGTCATGCTGAAATTATTGTAACGGCTTAGCAATCTTTCGCAACGTGGAAGGAGCCTTGTTGTTTTCGCATGTGGGGATTGGAAATATAAAGCATATATTCATACTCCAAGAGATTCCTGCATCACAAATGGAAAAGAATAGGCAGTTTTGCCAAAGAATGAATCATAGAGGCATCTTTGCCAAAAGTAATTCTTAAAGTCTTTTGTGTACGTGATTGGCTGGGTGAAGGCTGGTTGTTCCAATAAGAGGATATCAAAAGGCTTGCAGTGCAAAGGATGCGTCGTCTTAACGCCACAGTCATAAACCCGTAAGTCACACCAATTATTTTTTTAAAAAAACCTACTCCTGCGTCGTGAGTTTAAGACTATGGCAGAACCCCAAAGGTGCCAAAGTAGCTGCTTTCAGTGAAGATGTTATAGAATTCTATAACATTGCATTGGTGGTGTTGGTGCAATTGCTGTTCATTATAGATCAGGTGAACTGAACTCTCTGCATGGCCCACTAAGGCAAAATTAACACCATCAACAATGTAAGGAGACTAGAGATGGAGAAATAAGAAGAGAAGAACCTACTGGGTCAGGGCAAAGACTCCTGCAGTTCTGTTTCCACAAGGACCAACCAGAAGTCTACAGGAAGACCACAAGCAGAATCTGTTTCTCCACAATCTTAAATCCAGATCACTTCATAACTGCATTCATTTGCAAATTACTGTTTTCAAGTCTGCACAGAAATTCACATTCATTTTGCACATATTTTTTCCTAACATGTATATTTTGAGGTGTCCATCCTATCCATTTTGCATGCAATTTCTTTTTGTCTTTGTGGACAATTTCCCTTAAAACGTGCACATTTTGGGGCTAAAGAGGTGCACCGCAAAACTCAAACAAGTGTGTATTTAGAGGATTGTCTGTGTTTTCAGTTCAGGCATTTTGTACATTTGCATACAAAATACATGAACACGTTTCTTACCAAACCACCAGGGCTCAATAACTCTTTCTATGGGGAAGATTGGGGGGGAGAGATTTGAAGCACCTGGATAGACAATTATGCATGGTTAATGGTCCCCTAGGGACGCAGGTGGCGCTGTGGGTTAAAGCCTCAGCGCCTAGGACTTGCTGATCGAAAGGTCGCGGTTCGAATCCCTGCGGCGGGGTGCGCTCCCGCTGCTCAGGTCCCAGCGCCTGCCAACCTAGCAGTTCGAAAGCACGTCAAAGTGCAAGTAGATAAATAGGGACCGCTTACCAGCGGGAAGGTAAACGGCGTTTCCGTGTGCGGCTCTGGCTCGCCAGATGCAGCTTTGTCATGCTGGCCACGTGACCTGGAAGTGTCTCCGGACAGCGCTGGCCCCTGGCCTCTTAAGTGAGATGGGCGCACAACCCCAGAGTCTGTCAAGACTGGCCCGTACGGGCAGGGGTACCTTAATGGTCCCCTAACAGACTGCCTTTTACCAGGTCAGACTAACCCACAATTCTGGTACCCTTACTGTCAAGGCTGCAGGTCTCCAGAAAAGACTCTTCTCAAACCCTGATCCTTTTAACTGAAGATACCAGGAACAGAGACTTTCCCCCATTGCCCCTGAATTCCATCCCCTCTGTCAAACTATTTTTTCCTGGGGGGGGGACCCATACAGGTTTGCTATAAACAAATGCTCAAAAACACCCACAAACACGGACTGTTGTTGCTGTTCTACATGATAGAAAAACAGTCTCCCAAATAAGGTTCCCTTGGCTCCAGCCGCAATTATACCATGACTAACAAACTCCGTCAGTCCATACGGAGAGACTTTATACCATATCAGGCCAACAGTCCATCCAGTAACCTATTTTACAGAAGCTTTCGCAACTCCCCTTGCCTGCAACATTTATTCTTACTCTTAACTAGCAATGCCAAGGGATTGAACCTGGTCCCATCTATTTGCAAAATATCACGTGTGCTCTGCTTTTTTAACTGCCGTACTCCCGCAAAAGAGAATTATCTGGGTAATCCTTCGCAGTCACATTCATTCTGATGCTAAGTATGCCATAGAATAGGACCCCGTCTTTTGTCCTCAACTACAGTTTAATGGCTGGGTAGTTTCTGCCACTGGTGTCCAACTAACACAGGGTTTCCCAAACTTGCATCTCCAGCTGTGTTTTTTGGACTACAATTCCCATCATCCCTGACCACTGGTCCTGCTAGCTAGGGATCATGGGAGTTGTAGTCCAGCAACAGCTGGCGACCCAGGTCTGTGCTTTAAAGTGCAATGTCAGAGTACTTTTTTAAAAAAAAAATCGCTTTTTATCGCTGATTCAGAGCAAATGGCAACAGGCAGGAGACCTGAATTGGTGTTCGTTCCAATTCTGCATTAAAGAGCAGGTTTTCGCATCGAAAGCACCAGGGGTAAAAGAAAAAGGGGGGGAGAAACCTGCTCTGACAAAGCATTTTATAGCCTAAACCTGTCCCTAAATAGCTTGGGGCAAAAGTTAAGTACAGTGGATGAGCCTCCAGTGAAATCAATGGACTTAAGTCCAATGATTGCATACATCTCACCAGGCAAGCAAAGCAAACCTAAAAAGAAAATATGTCTGCCAAGGACTGTCAATGGATGTGTTCTGTGCTCCCCCCAAAAAACCCACCAGAATTCTGTGCAGCAGTAGTGCAATTTATGCACAAGGGAAAACTGAATTCTGCAAGCAGACTGCATCCTGTAACTTGGCCCATCTGGAGTTATTTCTTTTGCTTGTGCTGGGAGGTTACAGACTAGGAACACAGGAAACACCTGCAGGATCAGGCCAATGGCCCACCTAGTCCAGCATCTTTTTCTCACAGTGGCCAACTAGATGCCCATGGGAAGCCCCTAAGCAGGAGATAACACACTCTGCCCACCTGCAACTCCCAGTAACTGCATAGGGTAAGGGGAAATGTGTATACAGAGAGTTCTCTGCCGACAGCCTTCTACACCCACATGCAAATATACAACCAATGGCAATTCTGTGTACCAACCTCTGCCTACTGAATTTTCACCAAATCATTGTTGCCCGCACACTTATAAAGCCTGGATTTGTCACCCTGGGGACTAGGAATCTGCTTATTTTTCAATATGAGAGTTTGAGGATGCTGAACTCTATTCTAGTTACCAAAAATCCACACTCCTAGAGCACTATCAATCTTGGAGTATGCTTAGCTCCACAGAGGATATAAGAAAATGACAAAAAACCAACAACCCCAAATTCACAGCCATGGATACCTTGAAAACATATCACACTTCCAGTTTGGCCCAGGGCCATTCAAATTTGAGCTTTAAGGCCATGCTTAAAATTGATACTGAAATCAGTGTAAACAAAATACATTTAACTTGAACTGCACGGAGTCCTTGGCATCTGTAGACGTTGGCTTTAAGGACTGATGCACACCACAGTTCTGTAGCAAAGCCTATTTGAGGTACCGTAAGTTATCTCTGCCACGCCTTGGGAATGTGGCAACATTGATTTAGACACCTGCCACATTGTGGGGCAATGCGTTTTGTAAAATGGTTATTATTATTTATTAAATATGTACACCGCCCTCTACCCGCATGTTCCAGGGCAGTTGCAACATAAAATCACAATATAAAAATACACAATGCGTAATAAAAACAAAACAAGCCAATAATCCCTGCTCCACAACACATTTTTAAAGGGCGTTGGATGTCACTCAGCTCAGCCGGTACAGAACGCTAGGCGATCCACAAGACGGTTAAATCAATTCATATTGAAGATACCTTAATATAGAGAGGACTGGAAAGGGCGTATGATCACACGACAGAGAGCAGAATCTAATCAAGGCTCAGCCCTGGAACTGGTCATTAAAATCTAAGCTGCACTCTGAGACATGAACAGTATGTTTCCAAGCACAATTCAAAGTGTTGGTGCTGACCTTTAAAGCCCTAAACGGCCTCGGTCCAGTATATCTGAAGAAGCGTCTCCACCCCCATGGTTCTACCCGGACACTGAGGTCCAGCGCCGAGGGCCTTCTGGCGGTTCCCTCGCTGCGAGAAGCCAAGTTACAGGGAACCAGGCAGAGGGCCTTCTCAGTGGTGGCGCCCGCCCTGTGGAACGCCCTCCCACCAGATGTCAAAGAGAAAAACAACTACCAAACTTTTAGAAGACATCTGAAGGCAGCCCTGTTTAGGGAAGCTTTTAATGTTTGGTGTATTACTGTATTTTAATATTTGGTTGGAAGCCGCCCAGAGTGGCTGGGGAAGCCCAGCCGGATGGGCGGGGTATAAATAATAAATTACTATTATTATATGAACAATAAAAAAGGATGGCAATAAAAAGAAGTTGATGGCATGGAAGCCACTAGCAGTACCCCCCACCCAGACTCTGGGTGGCATTTTAAACACAGTTCCTTCTTTCCAAAGACTCCTGGGAGCTATAGTTTGCAACTGAAGCTCTGCAAGAGGGAAACTGCAGTTCCCAAGGTTCTCTGTTAGGGGTGCTTGTATTGTGTGTGCATCTGAGGATATGGCATACAACCAAAGCCTCATGCCAATCTGCCTTGAGTGCTACCAAGGCTGGAAGGCCTCTGAGATTCAGGAGGAGCTAAGATTGATGCCTCGTTTGTCTGAGGGCAGCGCCCAGTGAAATGTGCCTGAGCGCCCGAGGCAGAGCCTGATGAAGAGGAGGCAGGGCTAATAGCTTGTGTTCTCATGCCAAGCAGGAAAATCAACCTGCTCCCTTGGTGCTGTCCCACTTCCTTGAGATTTAAGCCTCTCCCCTAGAGCTGAGTCCAAATAACAGCCGCAAACCTCTTCGGGAAAGACCGATAGTCCTGCTTTGCATGCAGAAGGTCCCAGGGCTGAAATCCCGGTGTGCTGCTGCCATTCCATGGGAGCCAACGCGAGCTTGAAAACAATCTGAGCTTGCAGAAGCAATATGGAGCTAAGTAGACCGATGGTATGGGAACGTAAGATGAACCAGCTGGACCAAGCCAGTGGCACATCTACGGCCAGCTCAATCCTGCTCTCACAGCAGCCAACCCAATGCCTCTGCAAAACCTACAAGCAGGACCCGAGCGCAAGAACCCTTTTCCCTTCCTTAGGGGAGTTCTTGAGCACTGTTGAGCTCCAAGGAAGAAGAGTCCAGACACAGACACACGCATACACGAAGGAGACTGTTCCACTGTCAAACAGCTCTTACTGTCAGAAAGTTCCCCCTGATGTTTAGTGGGAATCACTTTCCTTGTACAGTTGTACCTCGGGTTACAGACGCTTCAGGTTACAGACGCTTCAGGTTACAGACTCCGCTAACCCAGAAATAGTACCTCGGGTTAAGAACTTTGCTGCAGGGTAAGAACAGAAATCGCGCGGCGACAGTGGGAGGAGGCCCCATTAGCTAAAGTGGTGCTTCAGGTTAAGAACAGTTTCAGGTTAAGAATAGACCTCCAGAATGAATTAAGTTCTTAACCCGAGATACCACTGTAATTTGAAGCCATTGGTTCGAATCCCACCTTCCCAGGGCCGGATTTAGGTTTGATGAGGCCCTAAGATAATGAAAGTAATGGGGCCCTTTATATGTCCAGCTGTCCTTTGTCAACAACAAATTGTCGCTGTTTTTTGTGTTGAATATATGCTACATGGTAATTTATGGACCTAATAATAATAATTATTTATTTATTTATACCCTGCCCATCTGGCTGGGTTTCCTCAGCCTCTCTGGGCGGCTTCCAACAAAATATTAAAATACAGTGGTCTGTTAAACATTAAAAGCTTCTCTAAACAAGGCTGCCTTCAGATGTCTTCTAAAAGTCTGGTAGTTGTTGTTCTCTTTGACATCAGGTCAGAGGGCGTTCCAGAGAGCAGGCGCCACTACCAAGAAGGCCCTCTGCCTGGTTCCCTGTAACTTGGCTTTTCGCAGTGAGGGAACCACCAGAAGGCCCTCAGCACTGGACCTCAGTGTCCAAGCTGGACGATGGGAGTGGAGACGCTCCTTCAGGTATACTGGGCCGAGGCCATTTAGGACTTTAAAGGTCAGCACCAACACTTTGAATTGTGCTTGGAAACATACTGGGAGTCAATATAGGTCTTTCAAGACCGGTGTTATGTGGTCTCGAAAGCCATTTGCACAAAACAAAATATGTATTTTGTCAAAGTAATTAATTGTTGAACTGAAATACAATTAAGAAGAAATATATTAAGAGTGGGGCCCTAAGCTATAGCTTGTTTAGCTTATACGTAAATCTGGCACTGTACCCTCCAGAGCAGGAGAAAACAAACAAGGCAGCGTAAGGCAGTTCCCTATGTGCCCATCCTATGCAAGCCCTCGTAGCTAGGGAGGTGCACTTTCTTTCCAAAAGAAATAAATCCCAGCCGCTTCTGATATGTCCAATTTTTTCTTGAGTGTAAGGGTTGGGAAGATGTGGCTCTCCCAGTGTTCCTGGACTACAAAGCCCATCATCCAGTGCCATTGGCCATGCTGGCTGAGACCAGGGAGATGTGGGCCAACCCTATCCTTGTTGTAGCAGTAAAGACTGGGGAGGAGGGAAGAAAGAAGGACAACTATTTATCATGTATAATCTCCAGTCCACAGATATTTCTTAAGAGTTTAGCTTTACACTGAATTTATGTTTAGAAAGTTAAAAGGAAGGGAGGTATTTGAGGGGGAGGGGATGCACCAAATTGAAGTCCTCTCTCGAAAACAGTTCTTTGTAGGTGTTTTGATTTTCCCAGCAAAGGAAAGAAAAAGATTATCCTCCTTGGTTAAGGAGGGCAATGGCTTCCCTTTTGAAGGATTCTTTAGCTGTGATTCCCACATTGCGGGGAGTTGGACTAGATGACCCTAGGTACCCCCTTCCAACTTGACAATTCTATGACACTATTAAAGGAAACAGCTAGAAAAAGATCAAGGTGGCACCTTGAGTTTTGTTCATGATTCATGTAAAAAGGAAACGGGGGAGGGCCAGGAAATTTATACCTCTTTCTCTGAAGGGGGAAAAAAAGCAAAAAACCACTTTTATTCTCACCAGCAGTGGTGAGTTGGTCTTCCCCAGGTGTCTGGCTTTCACAGGCGGAAAGTTCATCTGAAATTTGTGTGGGCACTCGAGGGAAGAAGGCCCCTGGGCTGGGTCTTGGAACAGGTCAAAAATGCAGACTGCAAATTCTTCTGCTCTCAGGGTCCACAAACACCATGCATTTAAAGCACAGTTCCCCAAAAGATAGATACGATAATACGAAAATCTTTATTGTCATTGTCCCATACAGAACAACGAAATTGAAAGAAAGAAAGAAAAGATCTACCTAAGACATTCAAAACCAACAAGCCTGCTATCCCAGGTATCCCAACCTGGTTAGCCCCCTAAAAACTCTAAGATGCCATTTTAAAAATACAATATACTCCCATAGAGACTCCTTAAAGGTAAAGGGGCCCCTGACCATTAGGTCCAGTCGCGGACGACTCTGGGGTTGCGGCGCTCATCTCCCTTTATTGGCCGAGGGAGCCGGAATACAGCTTCTGGGTCATGTGGCCAGCATGACTAAGCCGCTTCTGGCGAACCAGAGCAGCGCACGGAAACGCCGTTTACCTTCCCGCCAGAGCGGTACCTATTTATCTACTTGCACTTTGATGTGCTTTCGAACTGTTAGGTTGGCAGGAGCAGGGACCAAGCAATGGGAGCTCACCCCGTTGCGGGGATTCGAACCGCCAACCTTCTGATCGGCAAGTCCTAGGCTCTGTGGTTTAACCCACAATGCCACCCGCGTCCCTAGAGACTCCCTACACTGCTTTTAAAACCAAAATCACATTTGGGTAGAAACTGTTTCTCAGGCGGCTAGTCCTAGTCTTTATAACCCTGTGCCTTCTTCCAGGGAACTGGGAACTGAGTTTTACCCCTCATGGAGCTACCATAATGAACTACTGTACAACTCCCAGGATTCTTTGAGAAGAAACCTGAGGTAGACGTGCAACATTTACATGCATAGCCCCGCCCACTATGGGGATGTGGCCCTCAAGAGGTTACCAAGCAGAGAAAGTGGCCCTCGAATAAAAAACCTGTTCCTCAATCCTGGTCTTCTTTAACTGGCAGTGCCTCTCCAGGACTGCAGGCATCAGTCTGTTTACCTAATCTTCCCACAACCAGTCCATCATTCTAACCCGGGAGTGTCAGGATTTGAACCCAGGACTTTCAGCACACAAAGCATAAAGCTCGACTGCTGAGTCATGGTGCACCCTTTAGCTCTGTATTGTCAACACTGTCTGCCCGTTCGCTCCCCGTAGCTATAGAAGGAGTCTCAAGCCAGTGAACCCTTTCTCATTCTGGATGGCAAACGGGCTACCATATGGGGTGCCATCGCAGCGGGTGCTGGATCCTTCCCACACACCCTGGGTAGCCCAGCCGCAACTGAAAAGGACCCTAAACTGGGGGCAGTGGAAGGACAGGATGACATTGCATGCAGACCGCACTGGGACACATTTCACCCCATTCCGGAGTCGCTCAGTTTCCCCTCTCTGCCCCCCAACCCCGTATACTTTACAGCGCGCACGAAAACCCTTTTTCTATCAGAACAGCATTGTAAGTCATCCAAAGTGTTTAGAGAAACAGATGTAGAAACAAACAAATGTCCTATTTCCTTAGGGCCAAACGACACGGTGCACGCAGTCATGTGTAAATTTCCTCGCATTCCCCCCCACCTTTCTTTTCTAATCAAAAGCAGCCAAGGGGGGGGGGTTGGTTTCCATTCTTGACTGCAACACTGGCAGGGGAGGGGGCTGCTTAACCCTTTCCCCGTGGGCTAGTTTTGAATTCACGTTCCTCCCCTAAGCTGCTTCTCCTGGTCCCGCTCCGCCAGGTGGGAGAATAAGGTCTCCCCAATATCTTTCTCCTTCCAAGCAGAAACAGGTGGGAGAAGAAGCTGGAAGAAGGTAAGTATCAGAGATAGGAAGAGCCCCGTTCTCCTTACCTGAGCCCCCTCTTTTGCTCTGCGCTCTCGTAAAATCACAAGAGCCCATCAAGTCCAGCATCCTATTCTCACAGTGGCCACCCAGAGGCCTGTGGGAAGCCCAAGGGGGTTGCCATATGCTCTCTTTTTCCAGGACACGTCCTCTTTTTCATGGGTATGTAAAATGAGAGTCGCCATAGCCATCCGTGGTTAAAAGCAGAAGTCAGCAAATGTGTCCTTTGTGTTTTTTTGCTCCTCAAAATACGGCAACTCTACCTGATCCTGACACAGTTCTGAACCCTCACGAAGCAATTCCCCTTTGGCGTCAATGGCTATTAATTACTGATAGCCTGTCTGTGAATGGGGGGCAAATCTAGATATTATTAATTCTTATTAAATTTTCTATACCGTCCTGCATCCAAGGATCACATGGTGGTTTAAAATATAAGAACACAAAATTATATAAGCCAGTAACGAACAAAAGACAATAACCCACCCACACACACAACGTAGTAGGCTGTAGATTAATTAGCCAAAGGCCTGGGAGAAGAGGAATGTTTTTGCCTGGCACCTAAAGATATGTACTGGTGCTGCCACATGAGCCTCCCTGGGGAGAGCATTCCACAAATGGGGAGCCACTGCAGAGAAGGCCCTGTTCTCGTGTTGCCACCCTCTGGGCCTCTCACAGAGGAGCCACTCGACTAAGGGCCTCAGATGACTATTGCGGAGTCCAAATGGCTGTTGCTCCTTCAGGTAGACTTGGACCCTGGATCACCAGCAGCATAAATCAAAGATTTAGGCATGTGTGAATAGGTCATCACAGGCCAAACACCACAGACAGAACCAGTGCTGTTTTTCTTTTAAAA
Organism: Podarcis melisellensis; assembly: GCF_964234715.1. Classification (NCBI taxonomy): domain Eukaryota; kingdom Metazoa; phylum Chordata; class Lepidosauria; order Squamata; family Lacertidae; genus Podarcis; species Podarcis melisellensis. Next base: position 66,731,307 of record NC_138542.1, read on the forward strand.
AATGTTTAGGGGTACTCTCATTTTCCTACTCATATTGAAATACTGCCCCTCAGTGAGGCAAAATTAGATTCGCAAAATGTTTAGGGGTATGCATACTCCCAGAAAAAAAGTGCTGGACAGAACTATCACTACCAATGTGTGCACACCACTTGTCAAAGGTGTCAGTCTGTTCACAAACACATTCCCTTTCAATTCGGCAAAGCAAGAAACAAGGACTGTCATTAGCATCTATCCAAGATGGAGAAAACCTCTGAGCCTCAGGAAGTCTGCTTGTTTCGTTTTTAAAACCTGTAGACTGCTTTTCTCTGAAAAGGCCCAAAGCAGTTTCCAACTATATTAAAACATGCAATCCTTAAAATACAAATAAAAACAGCATAAAACGACACTCTAGATCTCCAAGACAGATTAACCAATTCCTCCAAGCTAAACAACAGAAAGCCATCTCAGCAGCACACCCCTAGCAGGAGGGAATTCCAGAGTCAGGGCACCACCACCAAAAAGGCCCTGTCTCATGTCCCTGAACACACTTGCTAGTGGGACCGTGGACAAGAACACCCTCAGCAGATCTCAGAATGTGGATCAACTGGTGATGGCAGTTGGAGGTCCAGCAATATCTCGGGGGAGGGGGCACAGGCTCCCCACCCCTAAGCCAACTGACTAAGCCAACTTCTGAGTCTCCTGCAGTTCACGGCCTCTTTCAAAGACAAACCAATCTGCCCATTACCAAAAACAATGGAGATTAAAAACCTGCCAGTTCAACTCATGCCTCCAATCGTATGCATCTAATTTAACCAAGGAAGTAAGGATTCACAACTTTCACTGCTGAGTGAGTCATCCACACTAGAGGTCACCTCGGACGTGCATGTTTCTCCATGAGCCACAGCTTTGTGGTCTTCTTACAAGATTCCCACGCCAATTGTTATACTCTTATATTGGAAATAAGGCGATAAGGAATTTTGAGGTTCTAATAGTCAAGGAGGGCAGGTCTCAACACCTGTCAGAAGGACAAGTTTCCCAATGGTTGTGAGCAACTATAACTAAATGGAACCTCCATGTTCAAGAGATAGTATACCTCTGAAAACTAGATGCTGGAGTCAAAGTGACGTGGAACTCCAGCTCCCATCATCCTTTGCCACTGGCTGATGGGAGTTGAAGTCTGACAACATTTGGAGATCCACAGCTTAGCCATGCCTGTTCTGCAGTCGCAGTTCCAAAATGTCTGGAAACTTTCCAGTTGTTTCCAAAGGGCAAATAACATAGGACAACTGGAAAAACCCTCTGGTGACTGGCTCTTCTCTCACGTCAAGTTGAATTTCTGCACAGTTGTGTCTAGGGTCGCACATAAGCACCACAACTGAACACCGCTCCAAAGGGAGTTGAGTAACTTCCTGCTAAAAGCACAATCGGTCATAGCTGTACACAACCCACTCACAGCAGGTCTAGAGTGTGAAGCCATTCCAAGTGGCCAAGATGCATTCCCACAATTGTGCGCATCATATGCTCCAGACCATGAACTAGGTGACCAATTGAAATGGAGAAGGTCAAAACATGAATTCGGAAATAATAGGGTCCAATTTTATGGGACATGGATAGCCTGGGCAAAATGATAGACGGTATTAATTTCGATGGGTCTGCTTTGACTATGGAGAACACTGTATACCATCCTGTGTCATTTAAAACAACAAATGTAATCTCAAAGTCACTAGTCCTTTTGAAGTTCCAGAAACTGCGTCATGAATGGGAAACCGATGCACCGCTTTTAAATCCAGGACACTTTCAACTTTGGAGAAAAACTAGTTTCAAAACATCCCCCCCCTTTTTTTTTTACAATGAAATGGATTCTTTTTTCATGCCTACCGCATGCTTCCCAGCCCGCCCCCCAAGCTCCCACTTTCTTCAGCCACCCCCCTATAGAAACCGCCGAAGAAAAAACACCCCCCCTTACTTGATTCTTTTTTTAAATAAAAAAATAAAAGAGATATATAGAGAGACATAGAAATGGTACATAACTTGGCAGGCATAGTGAAAAAGGGGGGTTGGGCTCTCTCAAAAACCCTCTTCTGTACAGACAGATAAGACTTTGGGCGGGGGTGCCCAAATCTACTCCCTCCAGAAAGTTCTCCATCTTGGGCTGAGGAAATTCAAAAACACAACATGACAGGGAGGGAGAAGAAAAAGAAAAATAAGAAGTTAGTGCAGTTTTTGAGAGTCAAGTCACTTACCAGCCTTCTCTTCGGCTTTATCAGGGGCCGGTTCTGCCCATTCATTTTATGATACAGTCCACAGGCGTTACACAGATAATGCCCCGTACCATCTCTCCTCCATAGGGGGGTCGAGGTAGCGCCACAGTTTACACACTCCCTGCCTTCTGGAAACAAGAGGGGACACAGTTCATTGATGGACAGCAAGGGCACAAGAAAATTAACAGGCAGGACGGGGGGAGAATCGAAAGAGGTCTTAGCAATTGCTCCACCTAGTTCAGCTTCCTATTCCAACTTGGGCTAAGTGAATCTCTAAACTTCACTCTCTCATTTTGCCAACCTTAAATTCTTGTTCCCCACATTCCTGCAGCCGTTTGTGAATTTTTTTTAAACTTCCCGTGAAAATTCATCAGCATTTCAGTGCAAATTTCTCCTGTAACATTTCCAACCAAGGCTAGGTGAATCTCTAAACTTCACTCTCTCATTCCGCCAACCTTAAATTCTTGTTCCCTGCATTCCTGCATTGGTATGTGACTTCTTCTTTTTTAAAGTTCCCGTGAAAATTCATCAGCATTTCAGTGCAAATTTCTCCTGGAGGATTTCATATTCTTTCTGTATAAAATTTTGCCAAGCGGACACAGTTTTGCAAGAGATTCCCGCTAACAGAATGCGTTTCCTATTGTTGTTCTCCCTAACGCATGCACTTTCAGCCTACTTTCCCCTACTATTCAGGTTTTCGTACAAGTCGTTTGGGTGGAGAACCACATCGCAACATTCAGGGAAGTGCAAATTTCGAAAGGAAGCCGAGTTTCCGGTTCACATATTGTTTTGGAAAGTGTGGATCAGGTAGATTCACATTAAAATCTGGGCTGAACCAAATTTCTCTCCTGTCCCAACTTCCAACCCTCCCTGGTCAAAAGGCAGGCACTTCTGGAAAAGCCGGGTGCAATTAAACCATTATGCTTGCTGCCCCATTAAAAAAAAAAATCTAGCAGGACCAGTGGTCAGGGATTGTGGGAATTGTGATCCAAAAGAAGCTAGAGACCCAAGTTCAAAAACCCTGATTTACATTATGGGTGGAGCCATTTTGGTTCAATAGTACATTGTGCTTGTTATCAACACTTTATATGCAAAGAAATAACTGAAAAATATACCCAAGACTACTATCAAACCTTCCACTTGGTCTTCTGAGCGCTGGATTCACTCACTCCACTATAATTTAACAGCTAAGGGGGTGGGCTTTCTTTTAGGTCCAAAATATAATAGAAAATCGTGTAAGCTGGATCTGCAACGAAGCTTGCATCCACACCGTAAATTTAAAGCAGATTTAAAACACATGGCTTTCCCCCCAAAGAATCCTGGGAAATGTTGTTTATTTAGGGTTCTGGGGGTTGTAGCTTTGTGAATCCAGTTGCCTGGGTTCTTTGGATATGATTTGGATGTGACCAAAACGTTGCGTCATGGAGCATTCTTGCTCAATGTGCCTGCCAGCCCCTTTTCCAGAATATCTTGTTGCATTCCCCACTTCATCCCACAGACACTCAGCAAATCTGTGACCTCTGAGCATGCTTGGCTTTCAATGAGTTGTTTGGGGGAAAGTTTCTCCTTAAGTTTTTTTTTTTTTTTTAAGGGCTTCTGAAAACCTTGGGATTCCCTTGAGCCTACTGATACGTCCCTCTTGCGCACAGGTGGTGGCGATTTGACTACATAACGATCAGTGCTCAGAGATGCCATTGCCATTAATATGCATGGGGTAATTGTCTCCCACAAGATGTTGTCAGTAGTTCAGAATATACATATCTTAGTAGCTGCAGGGAGCAAATGACAGACTGTGCAATGCATGCTGCTTTAGTGTTTGGGTGCATGGATTTAGATGCACAGTCACTAGAGCAACAAAATGCTTATTACAGCCCTAGGAGAATGGCCCCGTAGCTCAGCAGTCTTGCATGTTGAAAGTGTTGGGTTCAATCTCTGGCGTCTACAGGTAAGGCTGGGACAAAACAGCACCTGAAATTCCAGACCCCCACCAAGTGTCCTTAGTTTCCAGGGTCAGTCCCGGATTTACAGAAGCTAGTTTCTGATTTGATCCCAGAATGTCCCGCTTTTCCTTAGGTTGTCCCTATTTTCTTCAAAGAAACGTTGGAGGGTATGGAGTTATGCAACCCCCAAGCCAATGAAAGCTTTAGAAGACGTATGAAGGCAGCCCTGTACAGGGAGGTTTTTTAATGTTTAGTTTTTGTTATGTAAGAAGCTGCCCAGAATGGTTCGGGCAACCCAGTCAGATGGGTGGAGTGTTGTTGCTGCTGTTGAATAGGACATCCCCATTTTCATTGCAGAAATGTCAGAGGGTATGTGAAAATTGCGGTCAGTCAGTGTCAATGACACTGAGCTACATGGATCAATGGTCTGACTCAGGAGAAGGCAGTGTTCCTATGTTCCGACTGCACATCATCACCGCAAGCTCAGAGACTGGTGTGCTAGTAACTAGGGGAGAAGGTTTAGCCTTGAAGACTGACAGACTGCAACAACACAACACCAGCAAAGGTATCCCCCTCAAATGCAGAAGTGACAAAATAAGAACAATTCTTTCCTAAGGGCAAGCGCCAGGAAACAGCCTCCTCCTGTAAACAGAGTCCATTTGAGCATAACTGCACTTCCTTTTCCAAATCAAAGTGCGCTCTGTATTTTAATTACAGATAGGTAGCCGTGTTGGTCTGCCATAGTCAAAACAAAACAAAAAATTTTCTTCCAGTAGCACCTTAAAGACCAGCTAAGTTAGTTCTTGGTATGAGCTTTCGTGTGCATGCACACTTCTTCAGATACACTGAAACAGAAGTTACCAGACCCTTCTATATAGTGAGAAGGTGGGGAGGGGTATTACTCAGAAGGGTGGTGGGAATGGGTGATGGACAGATAGCTGTGATGAGCCTGTTGACGACTCTTAACGACTGCAATAGGTCTTACAGGAAAAAGCAATGGGTGAGAAGGTGAAAAATGGCTTTGTCATGTATAATGAGATAAGAATCCAAGGTCTTTGTTCAGACCAGGTCTCTCCATGGTTTTAAGTTTGGTAATAAGTTGCAATTCAGCAGCTTCTCTTTCCAGTCTATTTCTGAAATTCCTTTGTAGTAGAACAGCTACTTTGAGATCTTGTATAGAATATCCTGGGAGATTGAAGTGTTCTCCTACTGGTTTCTCTGTCTTGTGATTCCTGATTTTTTTTTGTTTTGTTTTGTCTGTATTTTAATTGCAATTCTATCCAAAATCTGGAGCTAGATATGGGAAAGAGAACCTATGGCTCTCCAGAGGCTGTCCTATCAGCAGCCCGCATGGTCACTGGTCAAGGATGATGGACTCTGTAAATCCCAAGAATGTTTGCTCAGCTCTGGGACTCAGAAGCCTATCCAGATAAGGCAGGTCACTTTTCTTAAACTTGTTCACATACCCTCCAACATTTCTCCGATGAAAATAGAGTGGTACCTTGGTTCTCAAACTTAATCCATTTTGGAAGTCTGTTCCAAAACCAAAGCGTTCCAAAACCAAGGCGTGCTTTCCCATAGAAAGTAATGCAAAATGGATCAATCTATTCCAGACTTTTAAAAACAACCCCTAGAACAGCAATCTAAGATGAATTTTACTGTCTAACGAGAAGATCATTGATCCATAAAATGAAAGCAATAATCAATATACTGTACTATAAAATAAATAAGACAGTATTCTAGATGGTAAAAATTAAAAAAGAATTTTTTTTTCTTACATGCCCTGATGATAGTCATAGTTTGGATGGGGGTTTTTTATCCATTTCCGCAATCAATCAATCAATCAATCAGTAGCTGAACTGGGTTCCACACAGACACAAGCCACAGTCACAAGTTAGTTCCATAAAATGAAGCACAAGTCACAATAAAAATATAAATAAAAATCCACGCAAAAAAATAGCAAAAACGAAAGCTCCAAATATCACCTCTGTGTTGCATGGGTGCTTGGGACTCAACAACCAACAGACTCAATGAGAAGCCTCTGATGAGCAGCGGGGGACTCAATTTACAAACAGAACTCAACAGGAAGCGGAACGTGTTCAGTTTCCAAGGCAAAGTTCACAAACCGGAACACCTACTTCCAGGTTTGCAGCATTCTATTTCCAAGTTGTTCATAAACTAAGCTGTTCTAAAGCCAAGGTACCACTGTAGAGATGTCTCCTCCAGCACCTCTCTGATGAAAATAAGGACCTCCTAGTCCATACTCTCCAAAATTGGGGCATCCTAAGGAAAAGCGGGACATTCTGGGATCAAATCAGAAACCAGCTTCTGTAAATCTGGGACTGTTCCTGGAAAACAGGGACACTTGGAGTGTTTTTGTTCAGGCTGTGGTTCTGCCAAAGAAGAACGTTTCATAATGATGGGGCGGCCAGCTCAACACAGATGGCACCATTTTCTCAACTGATGGTAAGAATTGGGTCTTATTTCCTTCCTGGTAGCTTTTGTTTTCTCTGATCTGTTTCACTTTCCATATTGTCAAGTGAGGCAGATCTGTCCCCCCTCACCATCCCATCGCCTTCACCAAGATCTCATCATTTCACTGGTTTGTTGGAAAAAAAGCCAGGCAGCTTAACCTCCTCGCCCCACAAAACCCTGAGTTGCTAGATCGAATCCTGCAAGAGCTCTGCTTCCCTGCATGTAAATAAACTAAAATGTGCCCCCCAAAAATACAACAACCCTCAGCTGCCGATATCAAAGCTAGGGTCAAATAAGGCTTATGCAGTTTTCATGTGCAAGATTTAAAAACTTTGCATGCATTCTTGGTGAATGCACAGCAGAACACAGAAGATTGTATACATCCTAATAAGGTAGGTTTTACATTTGAATTATAGACTAATGCGAGAGTGTGAAAATACCCAGGTTAACATAAGCCAGCATTAAACATCTTCCTGTTGCTAATGAAGTTTTAATATACATTTAGGAAGAAGTTAGTGTAAATGTTGTAATAAATGGCATGTAAACAGCAGTCACTTTTTGAATGGGCCAAGGAGTAAGGGACTTTTAAACCAACTATCCTAGACGCAAGTACCTGGACTTATGCTAATGCTATTCTAGGCTGCATCAACAAAAATATAGTGTCCAGATCAAGGGAAGTAATAGTCCCACTTTATTCTGCCTTGGGCTGACCACACCTGGGAAACTGTGTCCAGTTCTGGGTGCCACAATTTAAAGCGGAGGTTGACAAGCTGGAACGTGAGCAGAGGAGGGCAACCAAGATGTTCAAGGGTCTGGAAACCAAGCCTTATGAGGAACAGTTGAAGGAATTGGGTATGTTCAGCCTGGCAAAGAGGAGACTGAGAGGAGACATAATAACCTTCTGCAAATATATAAAGGTTGTCAAATGGAGGATGGAGCAAGCTTGTATTCTCCTGCTCTGAAGGACAGGACCCAAACCAATGGATTCAAGTTACAAGAAAGGAGATTCTAGCTAAACCTCTAGAACAGCCTTTCTCAACCTTGGGTCCCCAGATGTTTTTGGCCTACAACTCCCATCATCCCTGAGCACTGGTCCTGTGAGCTAGGGATTATGGGAGGTGTAGTCCCAAAACATCTGGGGACCCAAGTTTGAGAACCACTGCTCTAGAAGAACTTTCCAGCAGTAAGGGCTGCTCAACAGTGGAACAGACTCCCTCAGAAGGTTGTGGACTCTTCTTCCTTGGAGGTTGGATGGCCTTCTGTCATGGATGCTTTGACTGACATTCCTACATTGCAGGGGGTGGACTAGATGACCCTTGGGATCCCTTTATGATTCTATTATTCTATGAATCGCAGCACAATGCTATGCATGTTTACTCAGAAGTAGATCCAACACTATTCAACAGTGCTTAGGATTGCAACTAGGGATGGAAGTTCCTAGGCTGGTAGACAGAATCTATAACAGTGTCTGACTTGCACTAGAGCAATTTTTAATGTCACTGCTCAGTCTTGCAATAAGAAAAATCGAAATGCGAAGATTTCAGAATAGGTGAAATATTATTTGAGTGTGTGCAATATTCAGTAACTGCAAGCAAACCCCTGAAATAAACTGTCCGTAGCAAACAAAGAAAGAGGTTAAAAGATCTAAGCCCCTAGAGCTTTTTTAAAAAAAGAAATGAAATAAACACTGGTCAACACCGTCTATCAGTTTTGACTCTGCAGCAGTTGTCAATCATACATCTGATGAACTGCAGAACATGAGAAGAGCTGGATCAGACCAAAGGCTTGCCTCACACACTATTTTCTTCCCTGTAGTAGCCAGTTAGATGCTTTCAGGAGGCCCACAAGCAGAGCATGGGGACAATAGCCCTCTCCTACTGTTGCCCCCAAGACAACAGATATTTTACTTCTAATGTGAAAAAACCATCCTGCAAGGAAAGCGTAATGCTGGTGGTCAACAAAAGAGGCTTAAAGACTCAAGGCAAATCTTTAAAAATGTAGTATAAACACTGACAACTGGGAAACACTGGTCTGCGAGTGCTCCAGTTGGAGAACAGCCTTGACCAAAGGTGTCATGGACTTTGAAGACTCTCAAACTCAAGAAGAAAGGGAGAAATGAGCTAAGAGGAAGGCAAGTTTGGTAAACCCTCACCGTAATCAGCTCCCGCCTGGAAACCAATGTCCCTACTGTGGAAGGACGTGTGGATCCAGAATTGGCCTCCATAGTCACTTACAAACTTGCTGTTAAAACTGTGTTTATGGAAGACAATCTTACTCGGCTACGAGGGATTGCCAAAGAAGAAGAAGCAACGTTGCCTATAACATCCTGAGTTCGAAGGCAGAGCTTGTGTCAAGAGAAATTAGAGAAATTAAAGCCGCCTCCCCGAATGTGGGTCCCCCAAAACTGTCAAGACTACATCTCATGTCATCTCTGAGCATTGGCCATGTTGGGGGGGATGATGGGGGTGTTATAGCCATCAGACTGGGATTCACGTGGGGTCCCTTGTTAAGCCCTGCTGCTCAGGTGAATCACCTGAAGTAGGACATTGGAGGAGCCATCTCTGCCATCAGCGGCATCTCACATCTGCCTTAGATGAGGATGCAGTGACGACACCCACCCACCCACTCCAAGCCATGTACTGCTTCTCCCCTTCCCACCCCTCACTGGACACTGGGGTGCTGTTTGGGGGTTTCGTTGGGGGTGGGGGTTTGGTGAGATTTTTTCCAACATAAAATGCAATAAAAACCGAAGTAATCTAAAGGAGAGAGAAAAGAAACAAACCAAGAGAAAAAGAAAGGAAGAAGGAAAAAAGAAAAAAGGGGGAGCCATACCTTGGTTCTCAAACGGAATCCATTCCAGAAGTACATTCGACTCCCGAAAACGTTCACAAACCAAGGCGCAGCTTCTGATTGGCTGCAGGAGCTTCCTGTGCTCAATCGGAAGCTGCGTTGGACGTTCGGCTTCCCAAAAACGTTCGCAAACTGGAACACTTACTTTCGGGTTTGCGGCGTTTGAGAGCCAAAACGTTTGAGCTGCAAGGCGTTCAAGAACCAAGGTACAACTATATGTGTGTATATAATACCAAGCCCTCTATCACAATTATATCTTAATCCTTATTCCACACACAGAAGAGTGAACCCTCCCAGCAGTCACCTGGGAGTTTCCCCGTCTTCCCTCAGCCTCACACCCTGAGGAAGCATCTCTACCCTGCCTCTCATGAAGGTCCCTTCATCGAATGTCCATCACCTTCCTGTGTGTATCTTCATTTATTGTTGGGCAGTGTGTTGTTGATGTTGGGTTTCCGTATCTGCATTTCAGATCTTGTTGTGATGTACTGTACATGGAAATTGTTCCATTTGGTTGCATCTCTTTTAATCTTTTATTTACCAGTGACGACTACGTTGTTTTGTTGTCGTTGCGTGTGTTTCTCTCATGCTGTACGCCGCCATCTGAAACCTCTCCAAATGTCAAAGCGGTTTTCTCAACAGCCTTGGGCGGAGAGGGCGGCTGTCGAGGGAAGGGCAAGGCAAAAACCCAACTGAGCTTGCAGGGCTAATCCCCAAATATTCTGGATGGTGGACTTTGCACCAGTGCAGAGTTAAGAAATGGTTCTCTGCAATGCTATGAAGACAACTTGGGGCGGAGAGAGATACATGCGGGAAATGATACCTTGAAATGGAAAGCTAGAATGTGCTCCATCTAGCTGGACCATTTCCAAACAAACAGAAGCCTACCAGCAAGAAATGAAGGCACTGGTGTTTATCTCCGGCATCAATTTGTAAATATTCTGCCACAATCTATGGAGGATCCCCCTTCAGAGATTACAGCCAATATCCAAGGAGGTTCCATTTCCTCTGTGAATCTCTCTCTCTCTCTCTCTCTCTCTCTCTCTCTCTCTCTCTCTCATTTTTCAAAGCCATTTAAGCTTCTAGCCATCGACACAGCCTGCGCCAGCAAATTCGGAAAGCTAATTACGTAGTTTGTGAAGTCTCCCGCCTATATATAGGATTTGCAGGGCAGATCCATAAACAGCATGCTCAAATTCGACTTGCAATTTGTCCTTGAAATAGGAAGGCTCCTTCTCTGCTCAGCGCATGTCTCTTCCACCACAGAAGAAAAACATTGCAGCTACAGCCAACTCTCTTTCTATCCTTCATCCAAACTCATTTTTCTTTCTCTCCCCCCCCCCCTTCTTCTCTTCCGGGACCTCTTTAAAGAAGCCCAGGCCTGCAACACTCCTGCTACGGCAAAATATAGCAAATAATACGTCCGCAAGCAAAGCCAGCTGCCCATCATCAAAGACCCCAATTTTGCCTTGCTTGTGGAAGGACAAACCCAGTCTTCCTCAGCCTGGTACTTTCTAGGTGATTTAGACTACAATACCCATCATTCCTGGCCGTTGGGTCATACTAGCTGGGGCTGATATGAGAAGGGCCTTTTCAGTGGGGCTCCTAACATGTTGGACTCTCTATTGAGGCACCTCTGACCCCCTCTCTATGGTTTTCAGCAGCTGCACCTTTTCCAGCAGGTGTTTGGGGAAGGAGAGAGATGATTAGACAAATGGACTGCTCAGCTGCTTCTATTGGTAATTGCTATTTAATGATTTCTTATGAGCTATGGTGGTGTTAAAAAGGACTGCATTGTTTTAGGGATTCTCTGTGTCGCATCTGATTTTGTTTTAAACAGTCTTGTGGCTTGTGCAAAGGGTAGGATATAAATATTCCCAAAAAAATTAAATTAAATTAAATTAATGGTCCAAAACATCTGGAAGCCACCAGCTGGGGAGGCCTGGACTAACCAGTGACGCGGCAATGTAGCTCTTTATTGCATTCCTTGTATGGCTCAGATGTATTTGGCAGCCACGCCAAAAGTTATTACATCTCCTCTGTGCACTTATTCCGGGTCCTAGGAGTTATTTCATTTCTAACCTGCCTTTCCTTCGAGGCAGCATTCACCACCCTCGCACAACAACCCTGCAAAGCAGGTAATGTTGCAAGACAGCGGCAAGCCCAAAGTCTCCCAGGATGCTTTATGGCTGAGTGCATAGATCTGAACCCGGGACACCTGTATCCCCATTCAGATGCACTAGCCACTGCACCCCACTGCCCCCTTTGCGATCATGTTATGGAGGATGGCCGGACGAAATCTTACTTTGTCAAACTGAAAGATCCAACATCCACTCAGATTACCACCCAGTTCTTTCCTCTAACTTCCAAAACATCACCCACAGCCTATCAAAGCGCTCTTGGAGAGGTCAGATAGTAAAAATTAAATGTCATTAATCACTGGGAAAGAAGGTCAGGATTGGAGGTGCCTGCCTTCATTCCTGACCATGTCTCTCTGCCCTGCAGCAATGTGGACCATAGCTGTCAACTTTTCCCTTTCTTTAAGGGAAATCCCCTTATTCCAAATAAGATTCCTCGCAAGAAAAGGGAAAAGTTGGCACCTATGATGTGGACAGTCCACAAAATGGGGACTTATTTCTGCTTCTTCAATGGCTCGTAAACAAGTTCTCCGAGCGGCATAAAGGAAGCAAAAGCAACGATTATACCGTTAAAAACCCTCAATAAATCTTTAAAATGCAAGCCAGCATAAAGCCCAAGTACGTAAGACCAGCAAGGTAAGATTCAGATGTGGCTCTGGACCTGCATGGGCTATTTAACTCTGCCTCCAATGCACTCTCACGACTGGTTTGGGAAGCAGTGAACCTGTCCAGGTCTGCTCTGTGTCTATCCTGTTGTTTCTTATGAGATATTGCACTTTAAGAATATAAGAAGAACCAGCTGCTGGATCAGGCCAATGGCCCATCTAATCCAGCATCCTGTTCTCACAGTGGCCAAACAGATGCAGGATCAGAACACAAGAGCCCTCTCTCCTCCTGTGGTTTCCAGCAACTGGAACTTGGAATCAGTGCTGCCTCCAACAACGGAGACATAGAGCCCTTTCCTAATTTGTCTAATCCTCCTTTCAAGCCATCAAGTTGGTGGCCATCATTTTCTCCTTTGGGAGAGAGTTCCATAGTTTAACTATGGGATGTGTGCAGAAGTAGCTTCTTTCCTTTTTCCAAGCCAACTTCAATCCAAATCGGAAAAAAGAACACCACTGTTGCATGTGTACACAGCCACTGCTCATCTTTCTCCTGAAAGACCCCTTAGCTCTCTTCCCACCGATGATGTATCAAAGCATAAGGTAAAAACACATTCCTCCTCTTTCCCAAGCATGCGGCTGCTGTTTTTCCTTTGCATCCACTCTTGCAAATAAGAGAATCCTTATTAAATACAGGTACAAGAATGGATGCTTTTGAATTCTGGTGCTGGAGGAGACTCTTGAGAGTCCCATGGACTGCAAGAAGATCAAACCTATCCATTCTGAAGGAAATCAGCCCTGAGTGCTCACTGGAAGGACAGATCCTGAAGCTGAAGCTCCAATACTTTGGCCACCTCATGAGAAGAGAAGACTCCCTGGAAAAGACCCTGATGTTGGGAAAGATGGAGGGCACAAGGAGAAGGGGACGACAGAGGACGAGATGGTTGGACAGTGTTCTCGAAGCTACCAGTGTGAGTTTGACCAAACTGCGGGAGGCAGTGGAAGACTGGAGTGCCTGGCGTGCTCTGGTCCATGGGGTCACAAAGAGTCGAACACGACTAAACGACAAGGTATCTTTACATAGGTAGAAGTGTTTGTGCGAAGGGCTGTACACCCCTTGGTTTGTATATTGTGTATATTTGTATATTGATTTGTATATTTGTATATTGTGTAAACAGGCACACATACTGTACAGGTGTTGGGTGTTACATGTGAACAGCTACATGAGTACACACCTTAACAGCGGGATCACAGATTGCGCACATGCTGAATGTAACGTACGAATAACCCCCGGTGTGATCAGAGGGTCAGGCTCAGCCTGGAGAAACCCGGGTCAAATCCCCACTCAGCCACAAAGATCACTGTGTGACTTGGGGCCAGTTGCTTTTTCTTCATCCAACCTACCTCTCAGGGCTGTCGTAAGGATAAAATTGGGGAGGGGAATAAATGTAACCAAGTAAATAAAATTCCTGGTAATATCCCCCAATAAATAAAACTGGATATTTTCCAGTTTCCTTGCTTCCTCCTTCCCCTAAGAACAGGCTGGCCAGCCATCCCCATTTTTTTTATTAGATCTTTATCTCCAGAGAAACCAGCTTTTTACAGCATGCTGAGAATGCAGGCAGAGCAAGTTTGCAGAATGATAAAATCGTAGAGTTGGAAGGGATCCCACGGGTCATCTAGTCCAACCCCCCGCAATGCAGGAATAAGTTGAAGTTGCTCTTGAAGACCCAGGAATAGGGCGAGTTTTTGTTTTTTTAGTTGACAGCACCCTACCTAAGAACCACCAACTCCAGTTACAGCTGCTATTGTGTACAACCCGCTGGTTTCCCAAAGGCATCTGGTCGGCCACTGTGAGAACAGGATCCTGAACTAGAGGAACCATTGGCCTGATCCAGGAGGCTCATCTTCTGTGTTTAACCTGGGTTTCCCAAACTTGAGTCTCCAGCTGTTTTTGGACTACAACTCCCACCATCCCTAGCTAGCAGGACCAGTGGTCAGGGATGATGGGAACTGTAGTCCGAAAACAGCTGGAGAAGCCCAAGTTTGGGGAACCCTGCAGGGATGAGGAAGACTGTGCTCTCTCAGCCTGGGAAAACATGGGCAAGAAGGTAGGTGAATGCTTCCCATCTGAGCATCCTGGAGAAATTAAAGGCGCAGACATAAATTCTGGGCGAGGAAGCTGGTAAGGCAGGCTTGCTTCCAAGTGAAACCGAGCAGCATGTTCGACAATCCTGTTTTAATTATTAGATTGATCTCTTATTTGACCTAGATAAACAGAAGCAAAGCAACCTCCTTAGATCCAGCCTAGATCTGCCTCTTCTTTGATGCAATCCTGCCCTCCACCCAGTTATAACAGCGCTTATGAATATTAGCAGGTGATTCAGTTTCCTCTTATGACAAGCTTGCCCCTATCTGCAAAGGACTCGTTCAGCCAAATGAGTCAATTCGTGGGTGCTTTCAATTGGGTAAACCATCATTCCCAGACAGACTAATCTACCTGTTCAACGAAGGTATGTCTTTCCACAAACAGCAGCTATGCCCAGGTTGCATTTTGGGAAGCTGGGTTCTGAAGGGTCACTGCTGCAGTTACTTAGCCAGATGGTCGCTGAACCCAGAATCCCCAAGCCACTCACTTGTTTGCTTTCTGCCAAAGAAACCATTCATAAAACCACACCTGATTTCTCGAGCCAGATAAAGGAGTTCAAATTTGCTGGAGACGCCATCCTCTAATCAGAAAACCATCCTTCTAATCCAAGGTTAGGCCCTTAGAACTGGGCACAAGCTAACAAAATGAATTTCAATAGGGACAAAGGTATAATTCTGCACTTAGGCAAGAAGGACCAGATACACAAATATATGATGGGGGACACCTGGCTTACTAGCAGTACATGTGAAAAGGATCTAGGGGTCTTGGTGGACCACAAGGTTAACATGAGTCAACAATGTGATGCAGCAGTAGCAAAAAAAGCTAACGCTATTCTAGGCTGCCTCAACAGAAGTCTAGTGTCCAGATCTAGGGAAGTCATAGTCCCACTCTATTCTGCCTTGGTCAGACCACACCTGGAATACTGTGTCCAATTCTAAGCACCACAATTACAGAAGGATGTTGACATGCTGGAACGTGCGCAGAGGAGGGCAACCAAGATGATCAAGGGTCTGGAAACTAAACCTTACGAGGAACGCTTAAAGGAGCTGTGTGTGGTTAGCCTAGCAAAGAGGAGACTGAGAGGAGACACGATAGCCATCTTCAAATATCTTAAGGGCTGTCATCTGGATTAGCATTTATTTTTGGACCCCACTTTTCTCCGAGACGCTCAAGTTCTCAAATCTCCCCAATTTTATTCTCACAGCTGCCTTGTGAGGTAGGTTGGGCTGAGTGATAAGGAGTGCTTTGGGGTCACCTAGAGAGCTTCATGAGGATTTAAATCCGGTCCCCCAGTCCTACTCTGACTTACATTCTTAAGTCAGCAGTGCAGAATTGTTCTTTTGTTGAGGGACACACTCCCTGGATCAGAATCTGTCAGGGGCTGAATGGCAGTGGCACCATCTCTCTCTCCTGGCACACCTCTCTCTCTCTCTCTCTCTCTCTCTCTCTCTCTCTCTCTCTCTCTCTCTCTCTCTCTCTCTCTCTCTCTCTCTCTCTCTCCTGCCACCCCTTCATTCTTCCCTTCTCCTGCCACCCCCTTCTCTGTTTCTATCTCTCTCCTTTCTGCCTCTTTACCTCACACCTGAAACTAGGCTGAGTATCCTCGGGCTTACAGACTGCGAGCTACTACACCACTCTCTCTCTCTCAGAGGAGTGGGGAGGTGAGCCAAGCTGCAGTAGCTCCCTGTATCTAGGGCTTTTGAAAGAGACATTGTGATTTCCCAGAATGCACACTGGCAACCCTGCTGCCTCATTCCCGTCCTACTTGTACTCTACCAAATTATCCCCATTTTACAGAGGAAGAACTGAGGCAGAGCAAGCAAGGGAGCCACGGGTGTGGTGGTGGTGAAGCCATCATGAATTGAATGTTTGCATTTTGGCCTCATGGCAGTCTGTGTGGACGTGGCCTCTGTTGCGGGTTAGAAGACCTCCTGGAATTTGTTTGGGACAAATGTACAGTTCTGCACTTAAGGGACAGAAGTGTAGATTCCCTGGAGAGCTACTGTTCAGAAATGGAAAAGTACTGGGTGCATAAAGAGAGGAGGGTTGTCCTTGAGTTGAGGTTTCCTAGCGCACACAGAGGTGTCAAAACAAATGCACGGATGCCCGTTTCCTTGAGAGTAAAAATCAGACCATGCAGTTCCAAAGAACAAACTGGGTTCAGCCCAACACATTTTGCCGCCCGAGGCTGAGAACCATTTTCCCCACCACCTCCCAATACAGTGGTATCTTGGGTTACATACACTTCTGGTTACATACGCTTCAGGTTACAGACTCCGCTAACCCAGAAATAGTACCTCGGGTTAAGAACTTTGCTTCAGGATGAGAACAGAAATCATGCTCCGGTGGTGCGGCAGCAGCGGGAGGCCCCATTAGCTAAAGTGGTGCTTCAGGTTAAGAACAGTGTCAGGTTAAGAACGGACCTCTGGAACGAATTAAGTACTTAACCCGAGGTACCACTATATACATTAAGCAGAGTGGAGAGGCAGTATAGTCTAATTTAAAGAGTGGCAACAGGATCGTAGCAGGCTACGTTGGTGATGGGGTGTTGCATATAGCCCTGAACTCCAACAGAGGGAGATGGCCAAGGAACCAAGACAATTAGGCTCATCTAGCACAGTATTGTCTACACAGGTCAGCAGTGTCTCTCCAGGGTTCTAGAGCACAAACTCTTCCAAGCCCTATGTGGAAATGCTGGAGACCCTCTCCACCCAAAGCTCTATAATCCCTCACACCTAACCAACAACAGAACCGGCCTACTGAGTTTTCTGTACTTGGAACCACCAGAATATTTTTAGAGGCACCTCTCGTTTTCAAGGCTTGCCAACCACAGACAATTAAACCCATCCCAACCCCTGAATATAATAGGTGCTCCTCGTTTCAGGATACCACCATTCCACAGCATTCCAGACAACAAAAGCCTGCTAAGATGGAGTCACTCACGTTGCCGGGGGGGGGGGGGAGAGGAAACGCATCACTGAAAACAGGGGACAAATCAGGACACAGATTTGCATATGTGCAGACGCTCATTAACAAACAACAAGTGTACTCATCATCGAACCACAATGCGTCTCACGATAGTTGGGTAAGAATGGAACCACAGATCAGGTAGTCTGTCACCTGTCCAGGTACTAACTAGGGCTGGGTGATATATTGATATATTGTGCAAAACCAGTTTGACGTCCGTATCACAGAATTGGGGGTGGGGGGACGACCCTGAGGATCAACTAGTCCAAAATGCAAGAATATGCAGCTGTCCCATTATCAGCACCACGTTCTAACCAACTGAGCTATCCAGGATGTTGCAATATCAATTTCATAATTTTTGAGCTGGCTACATATCTCAAATCGTGATGTGTGTGTGTCTGCGCACTATGCAAAAATCACAATGTGGGGGAAACCGTGAAGCCAGCCAATGCCACTACTTAGCTCAATCTTTATTGATACATCAGTATATCGCGATGTTTAGAGACGTGGAAAACCAAATATCGCCCTGTCCTAGTACTAACTGCTGATGGGCAGTTCCTGCTGCCCCCTCTTCAAACCAACGGGACAGCCCTTCCGAAACAGAGGACTCACTCCAAGCAAGGTCAGTCTTCTAATGGAGAATTGTTCTCTGCAAAGTAGGGTGCATGGCTACCCAGACTTCTAGGCATCTTCTTTCTTTGGCCCCAGTGGAGGCCAAATCCCATCAGGATTCGTGAAGCAGAAGGAGGCCCTGTACTAGTTAAAACCAGAGCCAATGACAGGCAGAACCAACTGATTCTACAGTCATACCTCATGTTACGTTTGCTTCATGTTACGTTTTTTCAGGTTGCGTCCCACGGTGACCCAGAAGTACCAGAAAGGGTTACTTCCAGGTTTCGCCACTCGCGTATGCGCAGTAGCGCTAAATCACGCTTCGCGCATGCGCACAAGCACCAAATCGCACCATGCACCTGTGCAGATATGGCGCTTCAGGTTGCGGGCTTTTCACGTTGCGAATGGGCCTCCGGAACGGATCCCGTTCGCAACCAGAGGTACCACTGTCCCCATGCTCCTGTTCACTGAGTTTTGCAAAGGCAACATGGAGACAAAGGAGGAGGAATCTGATGGTCAATGTCATCCTCCCCCAAACTGGCTGCAGCGATGGAGGCAAAAAAGTGAAAGCAGACCGAGAGCAGTGTCTAGTCTGCTCTAATAAAGCAGACTCCATTGTGCAAGCTGACACACAAACGTTTTAGCCCATGGAGCTTGCAATTTTCACCACCACTCGCCAGGCCAACAAACGCTTCATCTCCTTTGCACCTCTGCACTTCAGACTGCTGTTAAACACGCAAGCAGGAAACTCAGGGCAGAGGGAAAAGCAGAAGTCTGAACCACAACTCATCACCTTTGGCAGATTCCACATTCCCAATAAAATGCCAGAAGGTCACCTAATCGCCAGCAGACGCCGCGTCCACACAGACTGCCATGAGGCCAAAATGCAAACATTCCAATCACGATGGCTTCGCCGCCACCACACCCCTGGCTCCCTTGCTTGCTCTGCCTCAGTTCTTCCTCTATAAAATGGAAATAATTTGGTAGAGTACAAGTACGACGGGAATGGTGCCGTAGGGCTCCCCGTGTGCATTCTGGGAAACAATCCTGTCTCTTTCAAAAGGTAGGAAGCTGCCGGATATGGAAAACTCATCTCACGCTTCGTCTAAGAGACAGTGTGGTGTAGTAGTTAGCGTGAGATGGGCAGTCTGTAGCCTGAGAAAACCCGGCCTAGTTTTAAGTGGGAGCGAATTAAGCAGAAAGGAGTGTGGCAGAAGGGGCGGGAGAGAAATAGAGAAGGGGGTGGGAGAGGAGAGAGAGAGATAGAAGGTTCCCAGCCCACCACAGCCATGTAGCCCCTGACAGACCCTCAACAGAATTCCTGATTTATAGTGTGAGTCAGATTAGGACTGGAGGGGAGAAACCAGGTTTAAATCCTCATGAAGTTCTCTGGGTGACCCCAAAGCACTACTTATCGCTCAGCCCAACCTACCTCACAAGGCAGCTGTGAGAATATAATTGGGGAGGTTTGAGAACTTGAGCTTCACAGAGAAAAGTAGGGTCCAAATGTAATTAATGAGAATCCCCTCCACTCCCCCCTTATTGCAGCGGACTACCATGAAAAGCCTTAGCATTGATTTGGTGCTTAATGCTCATCCAAGCTGTCTCAGGTATATTATCTTAGGAACAGCCGCAGACCTGGGTCTGTGAGCAAGTCCCCTGTTCAAATCTCACCCTAATCCTGAACTTCCCTAAAGCAAGAAACAGGCAGTCATTCCTTTGGGTTTTTTTCCTGAATAAAAGTTAAAACTGATGCCTAATGCCTACACTCATCCCATTTTTTTAATTTTTATTTTGGCTTCTCTGGTGAACACAATTTGCAGGGTTTGCCTGTTTTTTTTATTTTTGACAGTGCTTTATGTTTCATATTTAGTGAGACCATGACACAGAAATGTTTTCTGTAAATCAATAAGCAATGGTCCCACCTTGCAAGGTTATTGTAAGCACTACTCAGACAAAGCGCACGATAACTGAAGCACTCGAGAATGCAAAATGTGGTCAGCGTTTGTTCTCAGATTGCCCCAGAAGAGAAGCAGCCCTGGGCTCTTTGATGTCGGAGGATAGGAGGAATGGCGGTTAGAGAGACCCGGCAATGATAAGGCAATCATTTGAAGCCAGCTGCCCTATCTGAGTCTGTCTGACCCGCAACCAGAAAGGTGTCTGTCACCTGCCTGCAGTTTCCTCTTTGGTTCCTTTTCCTGGTCCGTGTTAGGCACAGCACCAGCAAGTCACAACAAAGCTAGAACAACAACAGAAACCAAGAAGGCAGGACACTTCTCCTGATCCTCTCCATCACCATCTCGCCTGGGCCTCCTTCCTTTCCCATCTCTGGACCTTCACCTCCACTCAGCCAGAGATCCAAACTCAGCCCAGCTCTCTGCAACACAACAATGTTATGTCTGGCTTTCGGGTTGTTTGGGAACTTTTGCAACGAAGGCGGAAAAGAGCTAGGCCTTTAAAAAATAATAAGTATGATTCCATACTACAAGCTTTTTCCAAAGTCTTGCAAAAGGCGCAGTCCAGACTCTGCATGCCTAGGGTTGCCACCTTCTTTTCTGACAGAGCTCCTGTGCTTTTAGCAATCGGGTGACGTGGCAGATAATTTTTTAGACAGAAGATGCTTCTTCCCTAGCTCATTGCCCAGAAAAGTTTCAGCTGCTAAGTGCCTGCGCGTTCAAAACACAGGAATCCCAACTAAGGAGAAAGTTGGCGACCTCAACAAGATTCAGCCCTGCCCTCTAAGGTGAAAATATGGGAAGACCTGAAAGACCTACTTTGTGTCTTACGCTAGAGTGCCAAGGTCCATGAATCAGAGGCAGGTGCAAAGACACACACTTAAATTTAAGGAATTGGGTACCCCAGAGCTCATTCTGAGCTTGGGAATCTGTTTGCACAGTCCTTTCATGCAGGTATCTGCCAAGGCCCTTTGCACAGGTGGGGAGGCTAATATTGACCTCCTCACCCTGCTTTTGTTCCTCCTTGCCATTTCTACCTGCTTTTTCAGACACAGATGGAAAGAACATAGGGACACAGGAAGGTGCCCTGCACAGAGTCAGACCATTGGTTCATCTTGCTCAGTATTTGCCCTCCTCCTGGGATAGCTCAGTCAGTAGAGCATGAAACCTTTAATCTCAGGGTTCTGGGTTCGAGTCTCACATTGGGCAAAAAAATTCCTGCATTGCAGGGGGTTGGACTAGATGGTCCTCATGGACCCTTCCAACTCTACAATTCTATTATTCTATTTTCCGCACTGACTAGCACCGACCTATCTCTCCAGGATTTCAGACAACTGTCCCTCCAAGCTCTACCTGGAGATGCCTAGGACTGAACCTCCTTCATGCAAGGTCTGCTACTGAGCTAAGACCCTTTCCTAACATCATCAAAAAAGAAGAAGCTATTGCTACATCAGAGGCATTGTGGGAAACTTCAGCCGTGACTCCCAGACAGAGCTGTTTGCTGCTGCTGCTGCCGCCACCACCAGACTGAAGCAAGCCCACTGACATAGGATGGGCCCCCACTCAAACTTGGAGCTGGCTCTGCAGATCTAAACCTACCTTCAGCCTGCTCAGTGGGCAGTTTGGTGGCTAGATGGACCAGTGATAGAATACGGAATAATAAGGCAGTTCCATATATCTTAACATCCTTCTGCACAGAAACAGAGGAATTTGCCTTGAGTCCATCTAGCACTGTATGATCCACACTGAGTGGCAGTGGCTTGGTGGGGTCTTGCATAGGGGACATTCCTAGCCCTACCTGGAGATTATGCTAAGAATTCAAACCTGGAACCCTTCACATGCAACTTGGATGCTCTACCATGGAGCTACAGGCCTTCCCTAGGCAGAGAGAAGAGGAAGAAGAAGAAGAAGAAGAAGAAGAAGAAGAAGAAGAAGAAGAAGAAGAAGAAGAAGAAGAAGACCATCTTTCTTGTCCATCACCAAGGACCTAAGAAGACCCAGTGGAGCAAGCAAAAGACCTGGGTAGTCTACAACAATAGCCAATGGGAAGCCAACACACATACACACACACCTCATTTGTAGCATCCAAAGCACCCTGATCTTAAACCCTTCCACTTGGCAAAAAATCCCACTGGTTCCCATAGCACTACTTCCCAAGTGTGTTCAGCACTGGAGACTCACAGCCAAGGCCACTCCGTGTCTGTGTGGGTCCCTGGGCAAAAAAGAGGAGATAAAAAAGGGAGCCATCTCAACCCATCACGTGCAGCCTGCACATTCCCTGCACACTCAGTACAACACAACAGGGAGACCAGACCGTTCTAACTCCTGTGGTCCTTCGCCCACCTTCTCACTGGTCTCCTAAGGACTAGAAGAGGGTGGGTTAGAAATTACACCCAGGATCTCAGCTCAGTAGGCCCTGGAAACATCATCCATGGGACACAGGAGCATAAGAAGCTGCCTCAGTATTATCTGCACTAAATGGCAGTGGCTCTCAAGCCTTACATGGGACCTTCAGCATGCTCTACCCCTGAACTATGGACCTTACCCATAATAACCCTAGAAAGGCAGCTGTCTTATACTGGATCAGACCGTCAGCTCATCCAGCAGAATGGCTTCTACACTGATCAGCTCTCCAGGGATTTCAAGGAGGCAGGAATCTCCCAGCCCTACCTGCCAGGGATTGAACCTGGAGTCTTCTGCAAGCAAAGCAGATGCTCTGTGGCCCTGCCCTGGACCACGATGACATGGATAGCTCAGTTGGTAGAGCATGCGACTCTTAATCTTGGCATCGTGGGTTCGAGCCTGCGCTGCAGGGGGTTGGACTAGATGATCATGGTGGTCCCTTCCAACTACAGTTCTGCGAGTCTACCCATGATGGCCGTGGAGAAAGCCTCTTCTCTCCCTTTTCTGCCTGACATGGCAGTTGTTAAAGGTGCAGAGGTCTGCTGCTAGAAGTCAGAAAGGCAGGAGATCTGAATTTTCATTCTCTTTCTGCTTTCTTTCTTTCTTTCTTTCTTTCTTTCTTTCTTTTTCTCTCTCTATCTCTCTCTCTCTCTCTCTCTCTCTCTCTCTCATACAAACACACCCAGTCTGCTTGCATATACAGAAAGAGGCAGTTCTGCATTTACTTCTTTCTTTCTTTTTGTCACTGTTAACCGCATCCGGACTCTATTAAAGTTCCTGGCGCTGGATAAACAATGTAACTGTCGCGTGCAGCCGTCTGAAAATAATTGGATTAGCTAAAACATATCAGCTAAATAGAGACAGTCCCTGCTCAGACAGTCAGAGTAAATGTCACCCTGGAAAAACCCTGAAAACTGATCTGACTCACACTGGACAACATCTACTTGCAGGAGTCTCAATGAGGAAAGGAAGAACGTGGGGGGAGGAATAGGGGAAAGGTGAGGGAGTGACTTATTTTGATCTTTGTTTAATATGCAAACTGCCCTGGAACCTAAAGGCATTCATTCCGAGACCAACCCCGCTGATTTTGGTGCATATTTCCAAGATTTTAGTACAAAGATGGAGGGCAGGGGAGGAATCACGAAACAGAACTTAGGGTTGCCAAATGCCCTGCTCTTCTGCACTTAACAGCAGCTTGATCTACTGGTCTAGCTTTTCACAGCAGGGAGATAAACATGGTGATCAGCTAGCAGCTGCAGATCCAAGCTTCTTGTTGAAACCACAATGGCAGTGAGTGGTTAAAAGGTTGGCAGGCCTGGATTCCGAACACAGTGCAACGTAAGGATGTCCACACAAAAATCAACAGACTTGAAGCTGAGGTCTCACTCACACTTATTAAAGAGTAACTGACTCCTGAACAAGGATGCTCAGGACTGCACCCAAAAAAACTGCATATAATTCTGCTGCGGATCATGGCCATTTACTTGCAAGCAAGTCCCAAAGGCCTGCTAAAATACACTTTCTAGAAATTGTGTTGAGCACTACTGCCTCCCTGGGCGAATTTGCTTTCTTTCACTATATAGCCTATGGATTATGAAATATTTTGGAGACAGACCCAGATCAGGCAGTCTAAACAAAACTTCCCTCTTTTCTTAGGTAGTTCCCCTTCTCCCCCTCCCACCCCCAACAGAAAGAAAAAAAAGAAACCAACTTAAAATAAACTCGCTCCTGGGATCTGGGAAAAGAATTGGGGGAAGTGCAGAGAGAGACTTTTGAGTGGGGAAAGTGAACACAGTCCTATCCAGTTTTTTTCTCTGCATAAGGAAGTCACTGAACCAATAAATAACATTTCCGGAACACATTAGGTTTTTGTGGTCTCCCAACAACACCACACACACACACACACACACACACACACACATTCTCTCTCTGTGCATGTAAAAACCAGCTTTCCAGAAATGTTCAAATTAGCAGCAGGTAGCTTCAAGTGAATTAAAATGAGTTTCTAAGTTTAGCAAGCAGGTTGGGAATTGAGGCTTACACGGGAGCAAGAGGAATGAATGAATCGTGCATTCTGGTTTTGCGTGTCTGCTTACAAAGAAAAGAGTCCTTGGGGAAAAAACATCAGAGGAAAAGCAAACCGCCTGGTTTACACATATGCTAAATGGGAGTTTGTTAATTTACGGTTTATTAAACCATGTCTTAGCATTACACGTGAATCCTGCTCAGCAGCTTAACCATGGTTTGTTTACTGGTAAGAAACCACAATCTGAGGCCATGGTTTATTGTAGGCTTTTGAACTATGGTGGATTCCATGTAAAACCACTAGCCTTCCTTAACTTCGGTTTGTTTTATCTCCCCCACTCACACAACACTGCAAAGGCATGAGGCAGGAGCAGCAGCTGGAAAACAAAACTTTGAAGAAGCAAGCCATGGTTTGTTTCTGGGGAGAACTCATGGTTTATTTGTGCTTTTATCTCATGTTTTTATCGTGTGAACCACCCTGAGATCTTTTGGTGAAAGTTTGGTATATAAATCTAATAAATAAATAAAATAAGTTAACCTATGGTTTGTTCATCCATGGCTTAAACCATGGTTTAGAATGATGTGTCAAAGTTCCACCTGGTGTGTCAATTTCAGCTAAAACAGCCAAAGCAATTGCTGTTTTAATCCGTAAATGGATTAGGACTGCTGGACAAATGCACAGACTCTTACAGATTGCCAACTGATTGGAAAAATACACTGGCCTGGTTTGCTCTTGTGCCTTTGCCAACCAGTTAAAACCATCCACAATAGTGGATAAATGTGAGCCTCTCCTAATGTCTACTGCAGCTAAAAGGGGTCAGCTACCGAGCCAAGTTAAAAAGTTGGCAAGCATATTGAATGTAACAAGGATGGGAAACTTGTGGCTTGCCAGATGTTGCTGAACTCCAGCTCCCGTCAGCCCCAGCCACCATACCCAATGGTCAGGGATAATGGGAGTTGTAGTCTAACAACATCTCAAAGTTCCCCATCCCCGGTATCTATTCCACATTCTCTCTCTCAAGTTTCACTGTCATATCTGTTTCACTGAATGTTCACAGCGCAGGAACGCCCAGCCAAAAAGTGTGTATATGTGGCTGAACAGCCATTTGTGGAGGTGTGAAAATGGAGTGAAATCTCTGCATTAAATGGGTGCATTGATCCTTAATCACCCATCAGAGTGGGGTGATGTCCTATGCCATGGGTAGGCAAACTAAAGGCCCAGGGGCCGGATCCGGTCCAATTGTCTTCTAAATCCGGCCTATGGACGGTCCGGGAATCAGCGTGTTTTTACATGAGTAGAATGTGTCCTTTTATTTAAAATGCATCTCTGGGTAATTTGTGAGGCCTGCCTGGTGTTTTTACATGAGCAGAATGTGTGCTTTTATTTAAAACGCATCTCTGGGTTATTTGTGGGGCATAGGAATTCGTTCATATTTTTTCCCCAAAATATAGTCCAGCCCCCCACAAGGTCTGAGGGACAGTGGACCGGCCCCCTGCTGAAAAAGTTTGCTGACCCCTGGTCCTATGCTATATTTGGCTCTAGAGAATTTGGGAATAGCCCCCTCCCATGAACATCAGGACCGCCCCACTTGTTGAATGTGTGGGGCTGGAAGTGATGTTTCAGCTTAGATCTGATTCAACTCTTTGCTCCTCTCTCCCACGAGGCAAAAATCAAAAAGGAAGGGAAAGGACTGACCTGTAGAGTATGGAAAACATTTTTAATCACTACCACCTTGTACAAATCTTTCTGAACCTAAGAGTGGGGTGGTATGAGTGAGTGAGGTTTAGCACATGTGATAATAAGGAGAAAGCTGAATCACCTATCCAACATGTTCATTCAGACATGGATCCAATTAATTTCATGCAACTCCAGAGCAATGGAATTGTAAGAACTTTGTCTCAGACGAACATTTCGTCAAAATCAACAAAGTTTGCTTCACCAGCTCCCTAAACAAACACGCTCAAAATAGGGTTTATAAAATCTGGGGCAACTCATGTCAAGCCAAGAAAACTGGCATTTCAATCAATTTCAGCAAGGATTCCAAGTGCACTTACTCGGAAGTAAGTTCTATTGAAATCAAAAGGGCCTACATTTCAGTAAGCGTTAACAGCCCTTTGCTGTGGGAGGGGAAGAATCAAATCCACTTTATATTCAGAAAAAATAACAACTGGGGGAAGAAAAGGAAGTCGAAATTGACATAATGTAGTTAAACCAGCATAGTTTGGTTTAACCATTTTGCAAACGGTGAAATTTGGATCCCTGGCCGAAGAGATTTGTGTCTCTAAATGCCAGAGGAACCAAATATCTCTGTGTATAAAACGGAGAAAGTGCATAAGCCCTGCAAATATCAAAAATTAGTTGGCCCGCTGAGTTTCCTGGAATCTCGTTCAAGATTCCCTCTTCTGGTAAATGATCCCCATTAAAAATCAGTTGAGTTTCTCATGTGCAAATGGACAGAGTGAATAGTGAATAGCCTGGGAGAACCTGAGGCTCTTGTCACATTGTAAAAGCTAACCCACCCCACCTTTGGTCAAGACCTGACTGGGAGAAGGAAACCCACCTTAGCTTGTTCTTATCTTTCTAAAGGAAGAGCAAAATATAGCAACTGTTGTGGAATGCAACAGTGTTTTAGGAAGAAAGGTTCTGTGGTATCTGCTTGATCCCTTTGTTGACCTTTGCATTGCCAGAGTTTGCTTTCTGCTTATAACGATCCTCGGCTTCTTTTTAAAAATAAAACAAGAGTTGGCTTCTAACTGGTCATCCATTTAGCACCTTTCCTGCACTGGAAGCTCTTTGGTCTGAATTTGCAGCTGAAAACCCATACAACCCCCCTTCTCCCAGATTATTCCTCCCAGTCCTTAACCTTTGCTCATTTTTTAATTTTTAAAAATGTCTTTCCTGAACCTGAAACAGAAGCATTTTAAGAATCCGTCAAGGACCCTACCTGTGCTGGAACGTGCTTTTGGTCTGGATTTGCACCCGAAACCGGTCGGCGATCCCCCCAGCAGGCTGCTGGGAGGGAAAAGTCCAGAGCCGTATTCAGGGACGTAGGAAGGGTAAGTGGAGATGGGGTGATGAGCTGAGGAAGAGGCCCCTCCTAATGAGGCCATGCTGCTTCGGGAATGAGAAGACTCCAGCTTCATGGTTTCAGCCAGAGACACCTGGTACTTAATGCACTCTTTTTCCTCTTGCCGGCTGGACCCAGTGGAGCCTGGGGTGGAGATGGAGGGGTCCGGGGAGACATCTTTGGGAGGGGTCGGCGGGAAGGTGAAGAGGTGTGGGCTGGAGTGGCCCGCAGACAAAGTGGAGGAGGACGCCGGAGGGTAGACGGAGAGAGGTCCAGGCGAGCTGTGGTGGATGGGGGTCTTGGAGAAGGGGCTGAGGTTCCATGGGGCGGTGCTGTGGTGGCTTCCCAAAGCCTTGCTCCCATCCAGCCAAGGGAGAGAACCATGCAGCAATGGCGGGCGACACACCTGACCACCTGCTAGGACAGAAAGACAAAAGCAGATCCCCCATTAGCCAACGTCTCCCCAAAGGAGGTAGGGTGGTGGGACAGCTTAGGGACCCGTGAGTCAGATGGGCTCAGTTGCAACAGAGTCGGGCCAATAGTCCATCTAGCTGGGAGTCATTTTGGACTCACAGCTGTCCATGGAGGCGCAGCTCCATTCTGTATCCAGGGCGGCTGTCTACCAGCTCCATCTGGTACACAGGCTGAGACCCTATCTGCCCGCAGACTGTCTCGCCAGAGTGGTGCATGCTCTGGTTATCTCCCGCTTGGACTACTGCAATGCACTCTACATGGGGCTACCTTTGAAGGTGACTCGGAAACTACAACTAATCCAGAATGCGGCAGCTAGACTGGTGACTGGGAGCGGCCGCCGAGACCATATAACACCGGTCTTGAAAGACCTACATTGGCTCCCAGTACGTTTCCGAGCACAATTCAAAGTGTTGGTGCTGACCTTTAAAACCTTTAATGGTCTCGGCCCCCATCGTTCTGCCCGGATGCTGAGGTCCAGCGCCGAGGGCCTTCTGGTGGTTCCCTCATTGCGAGAACCAAAGTTACAGGAAACCAGGCAGAGGGCCTTCTCGGCAGTGGCGCCCGCCCTGTGGAACGCCCTCCCACCAGATGTCAAAGAGATAAACAACTACCTGACATTCAGAAGACATCTGAAGGCAGCCCTCTTTAGGGAAGCTTTTAAAGTTTGATGCATTACTGTATTTTAATATTTTGTTGGAAGCCGCCCAGAATGGCTGGGGAAACCCAACCAGATGGGTGGGGTACGAATAATAAATAATTGTTATTGTTATGGTTAGCTCAGTATTTTCCATAGGCAGCGGCTCTCCAGGGTTTCAGACCAGGAATATTCCCAGGACTGGCTGCCAATGCTAAGAACTGAATCTGGGACCTTCTGCATGCAAAAGGGGTGCTCTCCCAGGGCTCCAGTCGAGGAATGCCTTGAGTACAGATCTGCTGGCAACCCAAAACGGAAATCCCTCGATCGATTTGAGATTTGAGGTTCACAGGGAGGAAGTGTTGGCTACCATGTGCAAAACAGAAGCGTTGCCACCCACCTTCTCAAACCCAAATGCCAACGCTTTGAGCGCAAGACTAATCACACCCAAGTGCTTGAAAGCCTCTGCGTCCTGCCAGTTCAGAGGAGGTGGCATTTACTTAGCAGGAGCCGTGAAAATCCTGCTGTCCTACCTTGGGCAAATGTCTCTTTTGCCTCTATATCTGGGATAGCCCTGCTCAGGATAGAAGTCTGAGATCAGAAGTGGAGAGGAATGGCGATGGTACCGACCCAACTGACACTGCAATTCAGGACAGGGCTACTCAGAAGTAAGTTCCAACAAGTTTAACAAATTAAGTGTGCATCAAATTGCCGCCTCTCTCCAGGGTGGTCTCTGATAGGACTACTTTGAAGCAAATGTTATGGGAATTGTGTCTTGTCTCCAGCATGACTCATGCTCAGAATAGGCCCATCAACATCAATGAATGGGACTAACTTAGGTCTATTAATTTGAGTGGGTCTTCTCTGAGTAGAACCCATTTGGGTTCTGTGCTGTGTTTGCACTCAACCCCTTCAGCTGTTATTTTTAGAAGGCTATAATGTTGCTAAAATTAGGCGGTGGGACTAGTGGATTTCCATAGACGCTCCTCTACCTTTCCCCACATCACTGTGGGGATCATTACTCCAAACGCTAAATGATCTCTCTCAGTGTTTAGAGGTCGAGGAGAACATTTTTTCACTGAAGGGCCACATTCCCTCATAATACAAGCTTCTGAGGGCCACATGACAGTGGTGGACGAGGCTACAGAGGATAGAGCCTTTGTCCAACAGGCCATGCAAAAGCCAGAGGTTTTGAGACACAGACACCTCTCTCCATCCAGGCACAAAAGGGCATTCTCAAGAGTTCAAAGCCACATCCCATGCAGTCAAAAGCATTCATGGAGAGTCAGAAGTGGTGCTGGTATGGACCAGTGAGGGATATGGACTGGGGAGAGTTCAACAGAGGTTTAGAGAGATCTAGAAGCTGCATCTGCCCTCCCTCCCCAGGCCTGAACATCCTCAGTTCTCATAAATAGGTTCCCACACAACATAATCCCAGATGGAGTGTTACCCCAGTATTGAAGCGAAAGACAGCAGCAGAGAATGGAGAAAACAAGAGGCAAAAGTTTGAATTGCTACATAAAATTGATGCATTCAAGTTGCAAAGCATATTCCAACAACAATCTAATCGGTCAAGATACCAGATCTTTTGCCTTGAGAATATTTTGTTGGTATTATTAAAATACAGTGGGAAAATTACATAAACCTAATACTTGATTTTATTTTATTTATTTTTAAAAAGCAGTCTGAGGTTTTCCTCCCCCTCTCCATGTTTTAAAAATTAATCTACTTACTTGGAAGCAAATTCTCAGTTGTAGTCAACAAACAGAATAGAGGCAGGTGTGTTAGAGTAAATATGTTTCAAGATGAAAAGGAAACAGACATCTATGTAGAAGGCAGGCTCATTTCAAACTGGTGGATTTTATCATCCATTACTGATTTTATGATGGCGTGTAAATTGAAATTAAATTCAACAAAGTGGTAATTGTTTTTCTTGGAAATGTGTGTTGCCCAAAGACAAAACTCTCCAACACTCAGATCTCAAATTCAAGAGTTGGAAGTACAACTTTTTGGAATAAATGGGACTAACATCTACATCTTCAGGCTTGGGGGGGCGTGTAGGTTTCTGACCCTAAACCCCACTTAAATCCTAAGGCTAAACATCGACAGGCAAGTACATTACACAGATTACCATGGAGCTTAAAATACTCCCAAGTAAAAAATGCTTAGGCTAGGCATGAGCACACAACACATTCACCTCTGTATCTTAAATACAAGTTGATAATAGAATCGTAAAATTGTAGAATTGGAAGGGGCCCTCGGGTCATCTAGTCCAACCCCTTAAAATTCTGGGTTTAGTTCAGTGGAAGTTTCAATGGTGTTTAATGATTTATTCACACCTGACATTTTTTTTAAGGGTATGCCTAAAATGTAGCAGTGTAAGGAAAGGACCTTAAAGATGCCCTCCTCAGTAATGTGGCCAACTTTTCGACTGGACACTGTAGCTGTGCCTTTAGCAGCAGGCTTTTGTTGCACAAGCATTAACAGGTGAGAATGCTGTCGTACCTCTCTACTGTGTCGGGCTGCCTTCTGCTCGAGGCAGAAGAGGAAGCCAGCTCACTTCCTTTCTGATCAGTTGGCAACCCTGCTGGGTCAGAAAGCCCAGGACCACAGGAGTAGGTAAGATAGCAGAGTTTGCTCTGTGTACCATGTGAAAGGGCCCTTCCTTCCGTTTACCTGCGTGTTTGTGTGCTTCTTAAGAAGGTAAGAAGACAACCATCTTACGCACGCTTCTCTAGAAGAATGTCGCAAACGTGGATAAAATGTACCAGGAGCTAAGTTGCCTGTGAACACGCGCACAGGCTCCAATTCGGTGTTTACACTCTCACACGGACTCTAAGGCAAAGTGTAACTGAGAACAATCGTTCCTTGTTGGTGAATGATCCCCTTCAGATTTCTTTCTCTCTTCGCAATGTTCCCCACTCACCCCCCTTGGACAAATCAATCCCTGCTAATGGGCCTTCCCCAATCAATCCTGCACGGCTTCTTGAACCAGGAGGCCACGTGAAATTGACAAAAACCCATAACGAGGACTCCCCACCTTTTGCAAGATAGCAACAGCATTGGGCAAGAGGAATAATCACCCAGTTAGGCCAGAAGGATAGATTTAAGCCAGACTTATTTCAGCTCCCTACCTCTTGAAGCGCTGATTTTTGCCTGCCCATACCTTTGTAATACATATGATTCTAATCATTAAATTTATATCCTGCACTTTTCTCCCAAAAGGAGCCCAGGGCACTTAAATCATGTTCACTAGAAAAATCAGCCCAACGCATTGGAGTTAGGACTTCAACAACCTGATCCTAAGCAGATCTACTCAGATGTAAGACACCTCCGCTCAATCAGTCTTAGTTCCTGCTAAGTAAATGCTGGATAAGGCAGCCGTCCTATCACACTTTTCTTGGGACCAAGCCCCATGGACTTCAGGGGGGTTTACTTTTGAGGAAACGTGTTTAGGATCATGCCTGCACCACACAGAAATCAAGTTTCAAACCTGTGCCATACTTGGAAGGAAAAGCGGAGTAATCTTCAGAGCGCAAACACTGCACATCTTTTTAAATGGGCTTTAAAAATTCCTGGTTATTATTAAAATATCCTGTTTCGGACCTTGCAGGCTCCTTTCCAAGAAAGCCCTATGCAGTCCAAAATGCTGCATATTTACTCAGAAGTAAGTCCCATCAAATTACTCCTAGATAAACATGTATGGGTACCAGCAAACCTGGCCTGGGTTACGATTGCAAATACAAAATACCTGTGTTTCCACAGTTGCCTCCTTGTGCTCAAAGGGGATTACTCTCAAGTAGACACATATGACATTACAGCTTTCAGATTGCAACTAGCATCTTGTTGAAGCCAATGAGAAACATTTTAAGACAACCTGTGGCTGACTGGGTGGCAGTCCCCCTCCCACACACAAATTACCATGTTAAATCCAAGTACTTGGAAATATTAATTCCAATTTAATAGGTTTACGATCGAAGCAAGAAAGGCAGTTTTCCAGTATGTCGTTCAGCGACACATGCCAAAAGCTGACTGAAAAATGTCTTTTTTAAAAAAAAACATTATTATTATGCAGAATTACTTGAGCAAGTTTTTCCTTTTCCTTTCTTCTTCACACACACACACCCCACCAAAAAAAGAAACCTCTGTCAGTCAGACAGCTCCAAATTTTACTTTTTCCACAAGAATTTCTCATGGTAGCGGTTAAAAGTTTCCTGAGTCTGCCTGTGTTGGCTTTTGAACCAGAAAACTATCCAATGATCCAATTCTCCTTTTTACACTTCCTTTGAAAGGAGCCCTATTCAACTCAAGGGGACTTACATCTGAGTAAACATATACATGCTCAAGCTTAAGGCATTCACACAGAGAGAAAGAAATATGTATTCTGAAGCAAGAAGATAATTCAATCCCATTCAAATCAATGACTTCTACAGTTTCCCAAGTTAGGGTTTTAACAGGGTCTCTCCCCAATCCTAACCACATGCTAAGGTGCCTCTTAAATCCATGGGACTTCCTTGCAAGTAAATGTAACCAGGACATTTTCCACAGAGAGGAAAAATCAGACAGGCATTAACTCCTTTTTTAAAAAATGAGTTCAGGTTGGGGATCTAAAAACATCTTACCTTTTATTTTAATTGACCAAGTTGTAATTGACTGGGGGGGTTGAGCAGTCTACTCTAATGGGTAAACGGAGGGGGAATCTGCAACTTTTCAAGCCAGCTTTCTCCTGTAGCT